>NW_023270454.1:48413954-48444409 GCF_011800145.1 Mirounga leonina
AAAGAAAGAAAGAAAGAAAGAAAGAAAGAAAGAAAGAAAGAAAGAAACTCCTTATGAAGTGTTTTGTGGGCTTCCATTATTGTCAACAAAGAACAAACAAAAAGCTTTCTTTCCTCATCCTTCTTCAGTTTAATTGTTGGGATAGAACTGATACTTGGGTAGATTCTCTGAGTCCTCTGCACAATTCTACCAACAGGACTGCTAAAACCCTGTTTTCATTATGACCTTTAACAACTATCATCTACTGCTTGCAATTAATTATTTATAGCAATGAAAGTTGGGATTCCCAAAGAAATAAAACACTTATTTGTAACCCGGGTGGCATGCAAACATTAACCTTTAACTATATCCCATCTATTCTGGTCCTTTTGTTGGCAAAGTGACAGAACTTATTATAGAAAGTTCAAGACCTTGTACTTAAAACTTATAAATTAAAAAAGTCCTATGCTGTGACACAATCTTCCAAATCTCAGATGCTACTTTCTGGTAATATTCTGGATATTTTTAGAATCTGATGCCATACTTTCTGTCTTCTGATATATTAATTAATAAAAATATCATCATGGCCTTTTTTTGTCCATACAAATGAGAAAAAGCCATAGCACAGATAAACAAAAATATGTGATTTCAAGAATAGTTGAAAAGTTTCTACCAAAATGGTTTGAAAGGTCTGTCATCATAGACATTGATTGTACGCGAAGTGTGCATGCTCAATTAAAAATGAGGGTGATTTCTCCATAACACTGTTAGTTTCTGCATAATAGACAAGAGAACATGAACATAAAGGAAGATGCTCTATCCTTACTATGTGCAAAGAAGGTAAGAACTGGGAAAAATTAAAACCCGTAACAAGTTGTAAATGACATAATGAATATATTTACGATATATGAATTTGGTTAAATTAGATTTTTACAAGGGACAAAAAAAGTAGTGAATGCATTAATAATAAGGATCAAGGAAGGAAAAAAGAAGAAAAAAGAGAAAGCCAGTAGTGTACAATAGGAAAAAAGGGAGGAAGGCAGAAAAATTCAAATACTGAAAAAAAAGAAATCTGAAGCATTAGAATAAAGATTATGAGCTCAATTACTTACATCAAAATGCCCACAAAATGGTTCATAAATGAATACTAACCAAATACTGTTATATTTAGAACCATTGCTTTTCTATTGTGCTGTTCCACAGAAATTTAATAACTTGTTATTAATCTTGCAAACATCTGCCTGGTACTCTGAGGTCTAATTTTTAATATTCTTTGAATTTATTATTTTATTTGTGGCCTTTGGTACTTGACAGCTATGAATGAAATTAAATTACAACTCTACCTTTTGGAAAGTTCAGTATATGAATTGGTTATTAAACTGTTTCGTGGTCTTCAAAATGCTGTATGTGCTTGTCTGATGCACAATCAAATTTACTCTGTGTTCAATGTTTCATTGCGGAAAATGAAGGCTTGCAAGAGTAGCCTTATTCAGAATTTCATGGATTTGAATTGCTCTTTGGATACATACCTGTTTTTGAAGATGATGGCAATATATATTACTAACATCTAAATGTATATAACTAATTACAAGCGTATTTATGTGCAAAGTTAAAGAATAGAAAATATATGATAAAGATAAATGTACCTGATCACAAGAAAGGGCAAAATAGCTACTTGAATTAAAATTACATATTCAGGGGTAGATTTCCAGCTTACTAGCTGGCTGGCTTTGGGCAGACTATTTACATGCTCTGGTTCCAGTTTTCACATCTGTAAAATGGAGATAATATAGTTGAGGATTATTATTTGTAAATTGTTCTGGACAGCACCTGTCACATGATAAAAAATTCCTAAACAAATTGATTGAAAATCTGCATCATTTTGGAAAGGTTTTACTGGCGTTTCAGGGCAATATTTTATAGTACATAATGTAAAATAATCAATAATATATAACATATGGTATAATATAATGTTCATATATTCACATATGCAATTATTAGTTGAGCTAGACAACTTACTAAGTTCCCACAATATATCATATTTCAATGCCTTTACCATTTCTAGTTCTTACAACTTTTTCTTTTAAGTTATCATTCAAATGCTAATAACTTTATCATGTTTATTTCAAATGATACTTTATAATGCTTTCTGATTTGTTCCTCCTACTTGCTTTTAAAAGTGGTATATTTATACTTAACACATTGCATTATAGTTTCTATATTATTAGTTGTTTTATATTTACCTCTACATCAGGACCTCTTCAAAGGTATGGACCTATATTAATATAAAGCTTTAAAATTCCAGTGTTCAATAAACACCCCCCTTACATATTGTCCATTATTGAGGTACTGAAAAATGATTAATACATAATATTTACTATTTTTTTTAAATTTTATTTATTATTTATTTGAGACAGAGAGAATGAGAGACAGAGAGCATGAGAGGGAGGAGGGTCAGAGGGAGAAGCAGACTCCCTGCCGAGCAGGGAGCCCGATGCAGGACTCGATCCCGGGACTCCAGGATCATGACCTGAGCCGAAGGCAGTCGCTTAACCAACTGAGCCACCCAGGCGCCCCATAATATTTCCTATTTAACTGTCTACAGTTTAAGCCTGGAGCCTGGAGTAGTGTTGCATTAATATACATTGTACTGAGCAAAAATGAAAAAAAAAAAAAAAAAAAAAACAATAAACGAAACTGTATTTCATCCTTGCTAGTTTCCAGTGTATTACCCAGGAGAGTAATTATTTATGGTAAAATGATTGACTATCTATAGCTACTTACTACAGCGCACGTGAATGGACCTTCTGTTAAAGCAACAGCTAGAAGGTTGGTCAAGCCTGGCTATTCAGAACATCTCTGACCTTCAGTTTGGGACCCACATTTAAACCAGGGTTAGTTTTTTCCATCCTTGTCATTATAACACATATACACGGATCCTGGTTATCAGCAACTTGTTACGCTCCACTTTCTGCGACTCTGGAGCAAAAATTTTCAAACTTTTTTTGACCACAACTCACAGGAAAAAAAGTGTTGTAACGATGACAAACACCACATATGCGCATGGCTCAAACTTGAATGCCCACGTGCGCACACACACAAAGTGAAGCAAAGGTTCAGGAAATAAAATTAATTTTGGTACCTCTGATGCACTTCGATTTTTTTTCTTTTATATCATTATATATATATTATATGTACTGAATTATTAGTCTCATTTATCTTCTATTCTGTAATATTCTTTTCTTATTCTATTTTATTTTTGCAATTATTAGTTCTGAATGATTAAGCAGAATTCACCACCACTAACAGGATGCATCTGGCATTTTGTAACAGCTTTGTCCTGGAGGATGTCATCCTGTCTGGCCTAGCACTCAAAGCTACCCCTACTTCCAAAGTGAAAATTTAGCATGCCGCATTGCCTGTATTCTAAATTAAATCATCTCTATCATACTTCAAGTTTGGGAGAAAATCCCTCCAACAGTTTTCAAACAGTGCTGAAACTCCTATAAAGGCATGAAATGAATTTGAAATTCTTAAGAGATTTTTTTTTTTTAGAATAAGGTTTTATTTTACCTTGTGATGTTTAACTTCAGAACTTTCTGTTAGCATAAGTCATTCTAACGCCTCCATTATTTTATATATTGCTTTTCACGTACTCGTTCTGTAGAAACTCCTCGCACTGGAAATGAATTTTCTTCCTAAATTTTACTATAGAGGAAATTACCTTTTTCATCCAAAAAAAAAAAAAATGTTTCAATTGTCCTTCACAAAAAAGTGAAGGGGATTGAACTCCCCTACCTCTATTCTATCTCTCCTGTCTCCAGCCAGGCTGTTATATCAAACAAAAGTCTTTCTCATTATGATAAATGCTTAAAGCCTGGCTGTCTCTGACTGAGAAGCTACCAATGGAGGGTAAATAGCTAATGCTCTTTTTTTTTTTTTTTTTTTTTTTATTAAAAAAATAATTTCTACCCAGGAGAGCAAGGAGACAGCAAAGATACTGGGCAGCAGCAGCTCTGCCCCCAGTTTGTGCTCCCTTTTTTTTTTTTTTTTAAAGATTTTATTTATTTATTTATTTGAGAGAGAGAATGAGAGAGAGAGAGCATGAGAGGGGGAGGGTCAGAGGGAGAAGCAGACTCCCTGCCGAGCAGGGAGCCCGATGTGGGACTCGATCCTGAGACTCCAGGATCATGACCTGAGCCGAAGGCAGTCGCTTAACCGACTGAGCCACCCAGGTGCCCGGTTGTGCTCCTTTTGACTCTCAGCCTCCGGCAAGGGCACATATTCTGAGGCTAGCTTGTAGCATCCCTGTAATGTCTAATGTAAATGGCAGGAACTGGTTTTCTCTCCACAAATGAGCAGGTAACATTCAGTGTCTTTCTAATTAATCTCACACAGACCTGTCTTTCCTGTGCTAGGAAGGAGGGGAGCAAAGGTAAACAAATCATGTAAATGATACATATTATAATAAGATTGAATGTATTAAAATTACCAATATTATGAAAGCTATATTTTAGATATTTCCTAAAACTTATCAAGTTGCCATAATAATTATAAAATAATTCCACACATGCATGATACCATTGCAAAATGAAAGTGTTCCCTTTTCATAATGTATTATTTGCCTGTATAGAAACTTCTAAACTAACATATTGATTTTTAATTCTTTACACACTTGAATATAAAATGACATTTATAATAAAAGTCAATAAAAGCTCCGCAAGAAGAAAAAGAACTAAGCTAACAAATGTGACATATTTTACTAATGAGATCAGCATTTTATATATTTGCCACCTTAATTATTCTACGCTAAGTTTTTATTAAGAGGACAATTAAAAGAAAATAGAGGACTGTTCAAAAAATACCCTTTTGATTTTATGTAGCTAAAATTTTAACAGATGCTTTGTTTCAACTTACCATGCTTTCTGATTTAGAAGTTTAACTGTGATAATGGGGCACTTTAAAAAAAGGCTTACAGTTACACATGTTCCAAACTATATCAGACTCCTAACTTGAGAAATTCCTAAGTTGTAATGCTGATTACCTATATGAGAGTCTTATTCTCAATGAGTACGGAAGTAGTTAAATTCAACCTTACATAAATAAATCTTTATCACTTCTAAATAAGATTTTTTTATTATCACTTAGTAATTATTCTTGGCACTACATGGTAACTGTATTTACAATGAATAGCATAAGTCCTAGCTCAAAATACATCTGTCATCAGCAAAAGTAAATATATCTCTCAGGATAAACTAGGTAAGTACTGCCCTGTTATCTGAGCAAAGCAAAGAGGCACTGACCTACTTTCCTTTCACGTTTTGCCTACCAGCAGTATTAAATCAAATGGAACACATTAAAACCATCACGAAAGGCAGACAATAGTTTCTCTCTGATTGCCTGCCTCAGCCTGGTAGCAGTGTGAAAGTTACAAAAGTCATTTGTATCAACTCATTACCATGTCACCTCATTTCATGCCCCTGCTGGATAAGTGGCAATAAGCCCTGTGTTAGCGTATTCCACATTGTCACCATTAGAACAAATCCTAATAGCACCCAGCTGTCGAAGATTACCCTAGACAGTTATTGAGATTTAGGAGGGGCAGCTTGCTACTGATTTAGGACCTATTCTTTAGAATGTTCTATCATTTATTCTAGAATGGAGAAATAAAGCTAATTTTATGAAGAGTATTCATGAATTATTTTCTTCATGTAGGATACTATAATGCTCCCAGTAGAGTGTTCTTCTTGCACTTTAATTCAAGGTAATGATGTTGTTGCATCTTACGTAGGCAGTTAAAATGCAGTTTAATGCCACAACCATTGCCAAAACCCCCATGTGAATTCTTAGGACATTAAATTAACTGAAAAACTGTATAGTAAAATGAATAGTTTTGATGTATTAAAACTCTTCTTTCTTCTTTCAGTGTAACAATGAACAAAGAATTAGCTCTCTGAAATTGTAAGGAAACTTGTTTACTCTAGAAGGAGAGAAATGATTACAGAAGTGTATTTCTAAAGGATCTTCATTGATGTTCTAGAATAAAACTTTCAACACGCTGCAATGTGCCCATTATGCAGATAGTTTATGGCAAACATATGTACTGTTTTAAGATGTATTTTTACAGCAGGGCACCCATTTTACTGTGTTAGTGATTAAAGATCTCACAATTGATCCTACTTTCTACATAGTGGTTTTATATTCATTTATTAAGTTGGAGAGAGAAAACTAAGGAAAACAAACTGCATAGATAATTAAACTTGTTCTTCAGGTTTACTTTCTGTTAGGTCACTATTTGCTTCTATAGTGTGTAGAACACTAAAAACGAGGTGAGCCATTACATAATTTGTACTTTGTACTGTAACTTTCTGCTAGGAGCAGCAGAACATATCCTATAATGGCCAAATAGAATCTGCCCTTTCCAGGTGCTTGTAAGGACGGATATTACGGTCATTTTTTAGTAAGTAAAATTTCAGGAAGCTGGAGGAGAGATGGGGTAGGATTTAGGCACAGGCACTTACATTTGGAAAGTCGTGTGTGTACGTGTGTGTTTGCACCTGTATATAGTCAGGAAGGAACTGAGAAAGAAAGGGAATAGATTCCGCAATTTGCTGAATATGTTCGCAGCAAAATTAATAACTAAGAGAGGTTTTGGGGGCGCCTGGGTGGCTCGGTCGTTAAGCGTCTGCCTTCGGCTCAGGTCAGGATCCCAGGGTCCTGGGATGGAGCCCCGCATCGGGCTCCCCGCTCAGTGGGAGGTCTGCTTCTCCCTCTCCCACTCCCCCTGCTTGTGTTCCCTCTCTCTCTCTGTCAAATAAATAAAATCTTTAAAAAAAAAAAAAAAAAAAGAGAGGTTTTGGCCTTTTGGAAATTTCTTCTAATGAGCTCTGTCTGCTATTATGGAAATCAAATCACTTGCTCATTTTCGACATCTGAAAAAAATGAAATAAAAATAAAGAACTTATTGGGGCGCCTGCGTGGCTCAGTTGTTAAGCGTCTACCTTTCGCTCAGGTCATGATTCCAGGGTCCTGGGATTGAGCCCTGGGATAGAGCCCCGCATTGGGCTCCCTGCTCAGCGGGAAGCCTGCTTCTTCCTCTCCCACTCCCCCTGCTTGTGTTCCCCCTCTCGCTGTCTCTGTCAGATCAATAAATAAAATCTTTAAAAAAATAAAACACTTACTTCACAGAGTTTTTATGATGATTACATGATAAAACCTTGATAAAAATTAGCTCATGTAAGAATACTGTATAAAGGCTTTTTCTAGTTTTGACTTTTGAATGGAAGGAAATCTACATTTAATTACAGGTAATTTCTGATTGTAATACTTCTCATTTCTATCTGTGTTTATATATTTGCAAAGCAACCTGCATTTAGTTAATTATAATGTCAAATTGTACAAAATTCCCAGTCTGGCTCTTTGGGTATTTGCTTTTCAGGGAACTTAAGGCTTCCATAGTATTAGAATGACTGATAACCTTAAAATTATATACATCTATGCTTTTTATAATAAAAAAAATGAAGATCAAGCTAGTAAATAATCATATGGATCAGATTTGAAGTTAAGGCAGAAAGATTTGGACAGGGGCATTTTAGTAATCAGACAAATTAAAGAACTATGGTATTTTCAGAAGAATATATATTTAGAAGAGAAAAACATTGTCTATTAAATCACTTAATAACAAAATACAATGTTTACCAATTATGTGTCAGGTATAGACAATGAGGAGATAGGCGTGTTAGAATTTCATTAAGGTTTCCCTCTCCACCATGAATTTAGAAATGATTCTGTCTCCTGAAAATTAAACTGTGAAAACCAATCATCAGATTAGATCAGATTAAAACCAGTTAAAACATTCTAAAAAATCAACCTTAGTTTTGGCCGGAGTAAGTTGTGGCAAAAATAAAACTCCCATGTCTCAAGTCCATGTTTATAATCTTACTATTATAATTTGATTTCCTTATATAATTTACTTACAGAGAAATCATTCACTCTCTAGAGAATTTGGCTTTGAAAATCTTTAGCATTGTAGTACACACTAAAAATCAATAAAATATCATTATTTGTATATCCATGAGGATAATATTCCAAAAAGAAAGATTCAACATTTGTGGGCTGACTAATCAGATTTCTGAGCCTGGAGACATTTATACTATCAGTGAATTCAACAACTAAATTCCAACCTGTTAAAATTCCTATTCCTCTTGTGGTGAGACCCAGATTTTGCCGTTAAGTGTGAGTGTGTACATGTATCTTCGGAAATCATTTTCCATATAAAATCTACAACATGCATTGTCAAGCTTTTCTACTTCATGGAAATTTCACCTACCTTTGCAATTATTGCTATGTCTTTTCTTTTAATCAATTCAACCAAAATTTATCATGTTGCTGTTTGTAACAGGCATGGACAAATTGTTAAATGGGGAAATATAATATACTCATTTTTATAAAAGTGTATGTGTTTATATGCACAAAGGTTATGCATCAGGATATTTATCTTGAGAACAATGGGAAAATAATTTGTTGAAGTCCTATAAAACCTACTTTTTACTAGCAAGCAGTGGAAAGGGAGAGACAGTACTCTAAAGTCTTTAAAAATGTTGCACTACTATTACTAAATAAACATTTTCAAAATTTTGTAAAAGCTTGCTGTCTGGGACGATGAAAAAAATCATAAAGGGAATATTTCTAGAGTTAGTTAAGAGTCCAATAGAACCTTTAAACAGGAGTAGGAATCTTTCTTTGAAAAATACTTTGAGAATTTATTCTCTGTTGAGGATTTATTTATGGAAAAATAATTGTCTTGCAGTTAACTTTTCGTTGTTCTATTTCTTCAGTGATTTCTGTTAAACATGAATAACTTATGGTCCATCTTGAAGAATATGCATTAATAACTCTGAGTTTTCTATCCTTATTTTGCAACTAACCCACAAAACAGGAACTGGGGATAAACCATAATCCCATCTTTTCCTCACATGATGAAAAGTGAAATATGAAAAGTAAATATTTAATATTTACATTTTAATCATGATCTGATGAGTATGTCAAGAATAAGCATGTCAGGTTTTATGTAGTTTAGAGTTCTACAGCCTTAGAATTGATTTATTGTCATAGCGCTTTCTTTCTCACTTTTTTTTTTTTTTTCCTACTATTCTTGGCTCTATTTATATCCGAAGGAACAGGTTTTCTTTTAGGCCTCACTATATACATGGCATTAACAAAAGATTTCTCATGCATGCATTCTGTCATAAATATTACAAACAAATTTAATGAGAATTCACATAGCTGCCAACCTTAGGAAAGGGCAATTTTAAAACCGTATTTTGCAATTGGTATCTCTGACGACTTGCAAAAATAGAAGGCCAAATAACTATCTGTCAACAATGAATTTCTTTATGATCAGATAGTTTAAAAGTTATTCCAAAGCTAGAAACACACACACTTGTGAGAAAACAAGTCAGACAAGGAGAGGGAGAGGGGTTGTGATTATGTAAACTTCTATTGTAGCTATAAGAAAAAAGTATAAATTATTTGGGAAGCCTGATTTTTTGATTTGTATGTAGATAGATTGTCAATAATGCAGGGTCATATCAAAAGGGAAGAATCATATTTTTTTTTCCTTTTTCTGAATTCTCAATGTTGAGGAAATTGTTCCTACCGCTTCAGAAGATTGGGCCTTAATTCTATTATTAGCAAGTTTACCATATGATGGATGTGAAGGAAAATTTTATGAAGTCATAGCCATCCGGCTTCTCAGATGGTGAGATCAAAATTGGCAATCCATCATTTGACATGCTAAAATATATGGTAGACTCTAAAACATTTGTTCAGAGTAGGGCTTCATCTTTATCTTCTCTGAGGTATCAAACATCTTATACAATATCTGAAGTACACACTTTATCACTTACCTCTTCTTGTTCTTGAATTTTGAATGTCTAAAATTAATCTTATGTTTAATTGATCAAGCAAAATAGGCACAAATGAGCATTAGTAGTATGTCAATTATGATTTAAAAATTTGTATATGTATATATTATATATAATACATATATAATCACTTTGGGTTGTGGTTACAGATAAGTCTGATGCTTATAAAATGTTTCAGAAATAAAATCAGAAGGAGTTTTGGACTTATTTGATATGAGGTTTGAGATAGATGTGAAGAATTGTCAACGTCTAGTGCGTTGGGGTCCCTGGGTAAGGGTCTAAGAAATCACCAGGACACAGGGGATGCAGAGCAAAGGCAGCACTTGCAACTGCATACTGCTGTTTATTACTCACATAGCTATATACTCGCAGTGATCAGATAAACATAACAATGTATACTTAAAGTATCAAGCCAACATCCGTGAAGTGAAATATACACGAAATTCAATAAGAACAAAATACATCCTGTTTATGCTTGCAGAATAAAGAATTCTCTTAGCCATCCTTCCTTTGGAGACAACATGTTCTTTGTCTTTAAAAAGAACACTTCTGTTTAGAGAGATACACTTTAAGCTAGGCAAGAGCCACTTCCTGCTGATTCAGGCATTTAGGCCTTGCAACATGAGGTAAGGGGAAGAGAACATTTTCTCCTCCTGGCCTAGGCCTGCCTGGCCGACCTTAACCTCAGTGCAGTCCTCAAATGACCCTGGCCTGCAAGGGGTCTACAAGCCTACACCATCTCAAAGAATGACTTTCAGTTTGCATAATTGAGTGAGTGGTGGTAATTTTCATTTAAATAGGAAACTCTGGAATATACTTGTAAGCCATTTCAGTATAGATGGTAAACTAAATGCCAGGCTAGGACATAGATCCTAGACAGTGAGACAGGAAGGAAAAGATGGGAGGACCCAGAATGGATCCTTGTAGAAACTCTTACAATTAATTGCAGAATAAGGGAGAATGACTTTTCAGAAAACGCTCCCAAACCTACCAAATAGGGAAGAGGAAAACTCAGGAAACAGAGGAAGCCAAAGGGAAGGAAGGGCTTCAAGGAGGGATTTTGCAAAAGAGTTAAATGTTTTTAAAAGAGCCTTTAAAATGAGAATAGAAATAAAAGGTTTAGCAGAAGAGAGCCACTGATTCTCTTGCAATGGAACTGTGTTCTTAGAGAGATGGGGCAGTAGACACATCTGTGGGGACTGGAGATTGAATCTGTGATCGTGAAATCAGATGGTGAGGGATGAAAACAGTTTGAAAATTTTTTTTGGAATGGGGTATATGCATGGTAATTAAAAGAAGATGTGAGATTAAATCAGGTTTTATGCGCCAATATTTGTTTTTCTGTTATATGCTTATGTTGTTCTTGTAAGAGAAAATCTTTGAGCATACTTGCTTTAGTTATTTATTGTTGCATAACCCGCCACCTCAAAATGAAGGAGCTTAAGACGGCAAATATTTTTTTCATGTTTCTATGAGTCTTTAATTTGGGCAGGACTCTCATGAGTGATTTATGGACTCCATGTGGCAAATCAGTGGGGTCATTCACAGCTATACGCAGCTGGTCACTGGGCCTAGCTGGAAGGTCCAGGAAGACCATACCTCCTGTGCCTGGGGCCTCAATATTCCTCCTCACAACCCCTATCTCCCTTTAGGGTTTAGCTTTGGTTTTCTTACAGTTTAGATGGAGTTTTCCAAAAGAAGAAGCCCTAATGTGCAAGTGCTTATCAAGCCTCTGCTTGTCTCAGGCTTACTATCGTTGAGCAAAACAAATCACTTGTTGATGGGGAAAGAGGGTTACACAAGGGTGTGCCTTTCAGAGACCCAGTTCACTTCGAGGCTCCGAACATAGTGGTCAGCCAAGTGTTTCAAAGCCAGGACACATGAACCAATTGAGGCTAAATATCCGAGAGAGAGAGAGTTGTTATTTTTTCAACATTTCAGAGAATGTGGGAAGGTTTGGGGGCATGAGATTTAGGTAGAAGGAGGCAGAGCTTCTCTGGTTTATCAAGAAGGAAGGAACAAAGGTGTTTGGAGCTACAGGGAGGTTTGTATCTTTAATCCTGGAAGATACTTTCAAGAGACGGCTTAAATTTTCTCTCCAAAGCAGGAGGCACAATTGTCAGCTATGTGTGAAGATTGAACATTTCAGAAGGGAAAGTGCTTTTAAAAAGTCATAAAAATTATGAAAGTGAGTTGAAGTAAGGAACTCAGTCGGGTTGTCAGGAAATGTTTAAGAACCATGAGAGGGTGGTGGTCATAAATTTTAGCAGATACTGTCAATCTTTTTGTATGAGTCAGTATGTTTTGCTACAAAGTTTTACTAGCAAGGAACTAAAGGTAATTAAGATAAAATTGAATAAATGATTGGGGTAATAAATGAGGAAATGCTTGAGGAAATGATTATCCCTTCAACATATAAAAACAGTTAAACATTTCTTTTAGTTGTTAAAATTTACAACTCCTTATTGTTAAACCCCACAAATTCGTAGGATAATAATATCTCCATTTTACTGAAGAGTCAACTAAAGCTCCCAGATTTCAAATCCTCGTGAATTGCCAAAAGTCAAATGGTTGGCAGAAGGCAAAAGTCACTCAGTGTTCTTTATTCTGCATCATAGCTACCTCCCAGGAATTCAGTCCAAACTCACCTAATGAAATTCCTCTTTGCAATACTGAATAGGGGCAGTGTAACGTGATGAGTAAGAGTGGAATTCCCAGTGGTGACTGTGGTAGTGGGTACTAATGATTGGATTTTAATGCCAATGTCACTTTCATTACTTATTTGACTTTGGAAACACTACTTAACCTCCATTTGTCTTCATTCCTTTGTATCTTGAATCAGGATTATCACAGCACATAATGTGAGGCTTTAACTTAATGAGATGATATTGGAGGTTAGGTCAGTGCATGAGCCCATAGGAAGCACACACTAAATAATAGATGTACTATGGTGAGTATTGTTCGTAGTAGTTTTCAAGACAAGCACCGGTCAAAATGTATTCATCATTTTGAGAAGAATAAAATGCTGGCTAATACAAAAAAATAATTGTCAGCATCTGTACTTGAAGCAATAATCATTTTTTTCATAACCATTTATAAAGCACCTTTAATGCATCATATAGCCTACCAAGTACTAGCAGCTTTTTCTTAAATTAATGAAATGAGACATTTATATATGATCTATGTTTGAATTGATTTTGCTAGTTTGCATTTCCTTGCTCGCCCCTTTGTAAAATTCCTAACGAAACTTCTAATGTATTAAGGAATTCAAATTGATTTGATATAACTGAAGCAGAAAATCATTAGCAAAGTATGTAAGTAAATCTGGCAACAATTTTCCATTCAGACAGGCACAAATGGAAAACTTATCCACAAGTAATCAGTGCCTTCGTTCCTAAGTCTAGTAAAGACCATAGCTAACAGGAAAAATAATTAGAGATGCTAAAATCCTCCAAGGCATTACAATATGAAATCTCAGTTAATTGAAATTATTTTGAATTTTCAATTATCTACAAAATCCTCATTTCATTCATATATATACATATACATACATGTATATGTATATATATATATACACACATACATATATATATAAACATATTGAAGGGAAAACTTTATCAATTGACTAGTTAGTAGGTGTTTTATATGATACAAACTTATTCATATTACATATACTGACTAAAGAGTACTGTCACTTTGGAATTTTAAATATATTTGTAATCACGATAGCAAAGAAAGCTTCCCTCACCTACAATGTTTTTTTGTATTTTCCTGGTTATCTGTGGTATAAGAAGAAGCCACCTTTGCACACAGAGAAGGTGCAATTTGATTTGTGCCTTGATTTTGGGAGGTATGTGTGAAAAAAACTGGTTCGCAAATTGAAAAGCACAGCAAGCTCAATGATTATGGAAAAGGTAAGGACATGATTTATTTAAATGATGCGCCTTGAAGCATACATATCAGTGTGTCCTCAGGCCATTAATTTTGAAGAAGACTTTAGGGGTTAGTAGTATCTGCATTTTTGCATCTTAACTTCTATCACTTAGGTATGTGCAATACATCGTCCTAGATCAGCGGTTGTAATCCAGAACCTAAATAAATAGCCATTACAATTGATTTTAAAGGAAATCATTACTGATTAATCATAATTTCCTGTGGCAAAATTTTGACCTAAGCATGTTTACACTAGGGAACTGTGGTTTGTCATAATCACCGAATTATATCCACATGGAATTTCAAGTTAATATTTAATTATATAGTTCCTACAGTTGTTACAAAATGATGCAATGATCACACCATGGCACTGATAAATATGGAGAAAAATGACCACTTCTCATAAATTACTTCTTACATTTTCCAAAAATATCAAGGGAAGATGTCAGAACTGATTTAACATACATTGCTTATGTAACAATAAAATAGCGAATTGAAGGTAGCTTAAAGTTTGTAGAATGAAACTTTTGGGTTCCAGAGTAATTACCAAGCAACACATTTTTGGAAAGCATCACGGCCTCACACTCCAAGGCACTTGCAAGTTTTCTAGGAGGATTACATGCTACAGGCTCTGTGAGCTGCCTTTCGCTGAATCTCAGTTCCACCACGTACCAGCTGTTCAACTTTAGGCAAGTTACTTATTGTTTTTAAGTCTGAAATTTGTTCTTTGCAAACTGAAAAAATATAATATTATCTTTATTAATAATGATTTTATACATATTTAATAATGAAATAATAACTACCACTAATTCACTATATGCAAACTTTGGAGTCAGGCAGTATGATGAATGCCTCGCATATATGATTTACACAATCCACTGAACAATCACATGAATTAGGTGTCATTATTATCATCATTTCCAAGAGGAGAAACTGGAGCCTAATTCACCCAACATATAACAGATGGGAAGCATTTAGCAGAGCACCCAGAGCCCCACACCCTCTCAGCAGCTTGTTATTTTCTGTCTGGCATTTCTAGTGCCTGCTAAATTTGTTTGTGGCCCATCGCGAGTAATTGACATCAAAATGGCTTCCCCATTTATGCATAACCTTAAAGTTTGCCCTTTTGGCAGAAAATTTTAAGACCTCCTTTCCAACAAGTAAGATAAAGTGAATCAGTTGTAAGAAACTAGGCGGGAGGAACAAACCCTTGGTTACTTGTCATTCAGAAAAGTGCATGACCACTATTTATTGCGCTCCAACTCTATGACAATTAAATGTTAAAATCACTATCTATCATTTTGGCTGGGAAGTGAATACTTGGCCAGTAGAGAGAATTCAGTAATAAGTGTGTGCTTCATAATATTGAGTACACAGATAAAATCAAACATTTGCACATTCTTTGATATTTTTCTGTTAGATAGAACTGAGGTCAGTGCCTCTTTGCTGTTGCTTCTAGATTTGATGTCAGAGAAGCCTGGTTTTAAATCTCTGTCCTGCCTCAAACATATCCCATCTCTAAGCCTTGTGTCTCAAACACACTGTTTAATTTCTTAAGTCTCATTTTTGTCACATAATAGATGGTGATATTAATATTTAACTTACAAGGTTAGCAAAAATTTAGTAGCTTATATTTAAAGCATTTCCCCTAGTACCTACTATAGAATAAGATGCAGCCATTGGAAGCAATCCCTGTTATACTAAGAGGATGCAAAGGCAAGATAAAATAAATGCTTCTTCTCCTATTCTCTGGGAATACTTATCTACAGGAGCTGAAAATTAGCCATATTCTATGTTTGAGTAAGAGAATTGCTTGCCCCTTAGGTATTAACTAGAATAGCCACGTGACATGTATTTATAAAAAGAAACAAAAGAAGTATTAAGTTACTAAGTAATTAGCACTGTGGAATATCTTCAGATGGTAAAGATCGAATGTTTAAATGGTTACAAATATAGGTAAACAGAGCATGTTAAATCGAATAAACGTAATGGCCTTTTCAAGACATTTTCATTATGTCAAATTTCATGATTTTCCACTTAAGAATCAGGAAATTTGGTATTCAGGTTTTTTTATTCAATAGCATTAGATTTAATTTTCACCCATACTCATATGACTCAAAGATTCTGTTTTGGTTCTCCATTTTTTTGACAGATTTGTGCTTCTTGATCTTTTTTTTTTTTTTTTTTTTTTTAAATCATATACACATAGAAAATGAACATTTAAGCATGCCACACTGGGGTAAGCTGAGGAGGTTGCTCCTGCCAGAAGTACTGACGAGAGGTTTAGATGGCCCCTGGCCTTAGCTGGTGTCCAAGGCATAAGAAATCCATATGTTTAGACAGAGATCTATTCATGCCGTCTATGAGCCATGGTACCGCATGTGAGCTATCTCACCCCAGCCGTTATGGCATCCACATGGGCCACAACACAGTTGGGAAACTGCAGGTGAGGACACTATCCAGGCTACATTGGCTTATCCATCGTTTGTAAACAGATATCCCTTAACCAAATTATCTCAGTGAAGTATAACTTTCCAAAGTTCATTTATATTTGGATCCGATGTTTTAATCAGTTGTTTATACAAAATGGAGAAGTATACCAATACACTCATAACAGTATTACATCATGACTTTTGGAAAGTTCTGTCAAGAACGGTGAGGGGTCTGACCATTCACTCTGCTTACCAGCTAACAAGATAACCTGCCACAGTTTCTTGGACGTAAGAAGCAGACTGCTGGGTCAGAGATAAATAACTTTATTTTTCTAGACACGAGTACGCTGAACATCTGCATAGTGGTGTCAGTTCCCATTTTGCACGAGTCCCATTTGGCGATGTGGATGGACCTAGATGGTTGCACACACAGTGTTGCAATACAGAATAGGAACCCTGAACTTAGGAACCTGAATCTTTTATAATAAGTGGGAAGCAAGTTTATCCTTTCTTCTTGTATTCAAAGGCTACTCACTATGCAAATATCCTTAGAAGAACAGCACAAAAGGCAGTCGCTCTCTCTACTGGCAGACATATAGAAATGGCAGAGACCCATGGAGAATGATCTACCGACAGGTAACAGCAGTATCAGAAGGTTTCTCTATTTGATACCGAGGTCAGCACTTCAAGTCAGCACTTAAATCAGAAATTACAAACTCAAATGCCTTCAGAAGCTAGGAAAGTTAACAACAACAACAACAACAACGACAATGACAACAATAACAACAACAAAACATGCATCAACTTGTGTGTGGCACAACAGAAAACATTTATATTTAAAAAGTTATGGAGTGTTGTGTGCTATAGAAATATCACCTCATTTTCAAGTAAGTCTAGGAGGGAGAATCTGTATTTATTCTAACAGAAGAGTAAATGGAAGCCAGAGAAAGTAAGTATCTTGTATTAGGCCACACATCTAGTAAGTAGTTGAGCCAGATTTTGAACCCAGGCAGTTGGACTCCAGCTTCATTGGTTTTAGCTGTGATCCTCCTCTGTCTATACAGGACTGTGACAAACTAAGTGAATAGATATCTGCTTAAAATCACTCCCCTCCCTTCTCTCCTATTTTCTTTTCTTCTTCCTCTTTTTCTTAACTATACTTGGAAAAGAAAATATGTATATTTTCCTGAGCTGCCTCACTTCAACTCCTGATTTAATTAAATTTATGTTTTGATGGTGAAAATAATACACAAAATCAGAAACTGTCTTCTTTTCTCTTGAGGGAAAATAACTGGCTGTTTGAGTTATGTCTGGCTAGCGTATTTATGTGTGGAAGGGAGACGGTGTAAAAAAGGAAATTTCTCAAGTTCTATGAAAGTTGGATTTTCTGAAAACATAAAACAAAATATTTTGTCTTCAAAGCCTCCAGGATAAGGCAGAATGCACTTATTTGAATCAAGCATTTCAATGGAATATTTTTTCTGTAACAAATACGGACTACAGCAGCAAAACCAATTAATACTCAGTCATATTTCTTTTAACTCATTGGTAAAGTATAGAGGAAGGAGGAAGAAATAGAGCAAAAAAGGTTTTCAATCTCAACCAAATTTGCGTAGTCTCCATACACCTCATAAGTTCTGCTCCTAGCCAAGCAAATGATCTAATATTAATATCTGTCATACAGAAAGGCAATTGTGTCTTTTAACTATGCCCTTTCTAGCTCTAGAGTTCAAGTCTTCCTTCACACATTAAGACAGTGTCAAAAAATTATAATGGCTAATGCAAGGTTGAATTTTAGCACTCCTCGTTAAATCCAATTTTCCAAAGCATGTAGTTTCATCCCATTTTATAGCGAATTTCCTTTTAGTCACAGAGGGAAAAAATGTATCTAGGTTTTAGCGGTTTAAAAATTAAGTTATACTGATATTCTCCTTGGGAACACATATTCAATTATATAAAACTTTATTCTTAATACATTACATCGGTTTCTAATAAAAAAATCAGACATGTCATTTGGTCTGAATGATTTATTACAAAATTAACTTTTATTTGCTATTTGCCAAATAAAAATCAATGTCATCAGATTGGCTGCTGGAGACAGAAAAATAAAGACATCATCTCATTGAGAACAAGACTATCTTCTTCCCCACTTTAAAGAGCCAGAAAAGAACACTGATAAAGTGTGGAGTCTAATTAAGACATAACTCAGGGGGCGCCTGGGTGGCTCAGTCGTTAAGCGCCTGCCTTCGGCTCAGGTCATGATCCCAGGGTCCTGGGATCGAGCCCCGCATCGGGCTCCCTGCTCAGCGGGAAGCCTGCTTCTCCCTCTCCCGCTTTCCCTGCTTGTGTTCCCTCTCTCACTGTGTCTCTATCTGTCAAAGAAATAAATAAAATCTTAAAAAAAAAAAAAAAAAGACATAACTCAGAATTTGTTTTGAGATTTCTTAAGGTAAATTATTTGCCCCATCTCTACCTACCACATTGTGGTGTGCCTTCATGTTCTCTTTTCTACTTCTGTTACAAAAATCAGTTTTCAGGGATATTTTAATTGAGTTAAAGAGGTTTATAGATGGAATGAGACTTAGAAATTACCTCCTTTATGTCCATTTTTATAATTTACAGTAGTTGGAATCGAAACAATATTCAAGACTGAAGGGACAAATATAGCTGTTCCTAACTCATCATTAATGTGGTCTTCTCCACCTAGCCCATATCATAGAGAGAGAGCTTAACTTACTTTAGAGCACTTAAAGTTTTCTTTAAATTTTATAACAAAATAAATAGTACTTTTACAGAAATAATCATCAGAAGGGTATAGAAATGAATCTTTCTTGGAGAGTGGAATGTAGAACTTACTGGACTCTTAAGGTACAATATGGGCTTTTAGCCTCTTACAACTATGAATAATAGCAAATTATATGGCTATTCCTGCTTTGAGTCCATTGGTCACTATAGATATATAGATATATTTTCAAAAATGGCATATATTCAAAATGGTTGGCAAGTGTAGATTCTGCAAGTTTGGAGGAATACAGACCATATGCTTTTCCTGTCTTTCATAGAGCTGCAGACCAGTGAGGGCATGGGGTTAGGGTTAACAGCTGATGCCTATAACTTAATATCTATATCCAAAAAAATAAATTTCTAGCAATGTGGCAGTATCTTCTGAGTTTTTTGTTAATTGAATATCAGACCAGGTCACGGCTTCCCGTATTGTATTCTTAAACATGTGAAAAACCTAAGATAACCTGAAAAGGCTACATGTTCCAAAAAATAGAAAAAGAATATGTTTCTTGTAGAAATTAAAAAAATGATGATTAGTATTCAAAATATATCTCTATGACTATTGCAATTAGAAAATAAACCATGGTAGGGCACCCGGCTGGCATGAGCCTTGAAATCAGTGCTGTGAGTTCAAGCCCCACATTGGGTATAGGGATTACTTAAAAAAACAAAACAAAACAAAAAATAAACTTAAAAAAAGGAAGCAAACCATTGTAAATAAGCTATGATGATAAATGGAAAGTGAGATTAACAAAAATATGATACTATAATTTTCAATTTTACGATTTCATCACAATTTGTTTTAGAGTATGCATAAAATAAGTAATACCATTGTGTAAAACACGTAAGTACTGATTGAAAAACTGTATAAGTTGAGCTATTAAACACTGAGCTTGAAACCTTTTGATTTTCTTTTTTTTTTAAGATTTTATTTATTTAATTGACAGAGAGAGACACAGCGAGAGAGGGAACACAAGCAGGGGGAGTGGGAGAGGGAGAAGCAGGCTTCCCGCGGAGCAGGGAGTCCAATGTGGGGCTCGATACCAGGACCCTGGGATCATGACCTGTGCAGAAGGCAGATGCTTAACGACTGAACCACCCAGGCACCCCAGCTTTTGATTTTCTTATGTTTCACAGGCATCATCATGATCTTCCACTTGTAATCTCTCTGCCAAGCCCATGTAAAGGGATTTAACAGTAGGAAAGATAAGAAGGAAAAATAGATTCAGGAGGAAGAAATTATGGGGAAGGTATTTTCAAATAACGAAAATTAATATGGGAAGTACATTTATTTGCTAAAAAAAATTGAATTTGAATGTTAGTATTGTCCATAATAGGATTTATTATTTATTTATTTATTTTTAATATGCCTTATAACTACCCAATTCCATCAACTCAAGTCTTCCTTTCAGCCTACCAAGGAGATGAAGTCAGTTATGTAGACATATAATGTTCTCCAATGGGAGGAATATATGATGAGATGATAAAATAATTAGTGAGTCATTTCCATAAGACATATAGAAAAAGAGACCTATCTTTTAAAATTAGGCATTGGGAATCCAAAATGATACTTTGCTCCTGCCCATGACACCAGGTTTTGTTGTGTGGTACTGCTGCTTTAGAACTATTGGGAGATTCTCATAATGAGACCTCTGTCCCCATAGATTCACCATGTGACAGCTTGTGGAGTAAATATATGTCCAATGCCCTCTCACTGCAGGGAATTCTCACAGTAAGGGAGATATCTGTAGGTTTTTCCTTCTATGAGGTACAAGGATCTTTCCATAAAAGAAATAATATAAGAACTTCTTTTGCATATTATCTTTGGATCCTTCAACATCAGATGAGGAGGGAGCATTTTGAGACATATTTGGCTGAATCTGCCTGGATTATTCAAGAGCAATCATTGGGAGATGTGGCTCAGCTATTTGAATGGTGAAGTAATATAAGCATCCCAAAGTAAAGCACATTATACTGATTTCTTTTTTTTTTTTTAAGATTTTATTTATTTATTTGACAGAGAGAGACACAGCGAGAGAGGGAACACAAGCAGTGGGAGTGGGAGAGGGAGAAGCAGGCTTCCCGCGGAGCAGGGAGCCCGGTGTGGGGCTCAATCCCAGGGCCCTGGGATCATGACCTGAGCCGAAGGCAGATGCTTAACGACTGAGCCACCCAAGCACGCCCCTATACTGATTTCAACTACACAATGGAGCAATTACTGTTTCATTTCATACATCATATATCTATATGGATTTGACATTTGACTGATATTATTGTGGATATATATCTTCTTTTAAATACAATCTTCCTGGGCAGCAACTAAACTCAGACTTCTTTCTATTAGTGACTAATGAACACACACTTTTTCCCTGTCCAGTTACTAAACAAATGTGCTAAGAAATCACTAAATGTTAAAGCTTGATTTCAAACTTAAGTATATTTCTGGCATAAAGAGAGTGAAAAGAAAACACATGTCAAATCCATGAGAGTAAAGATTCATCTTCTGCAACCAGAGAATAAAACTGAATGCATGCAGAAGAAGAACTGACCCTGCCTGAAAAAGGAAGCAATTTAAGCAATTTATCTTCAAGGATGAAGAAGGCTCTTCATAACTATCATCTTAACACTTTTAAAAATGATAAGCTAGATATTTCAGATGTAAACATGCATAGCCTTAAACGTTAGGTTAAATATATCTAAATAGTGTTACTAAATTATATTTTGAAACAATTCATTCCATTAAGTTTATCTCACCATGCAATTAATCACTTTTTAAACTCAAATATGTATTATTGTTTTAGCAAAATTGTCCAATGAGTCCAGATTACTAATACATACAATAAAAATGCTTTAGCTGGTCTAGCATACATCTCATAGAAAGTTTAAGAGTAAAGTTTTTCATTTCTGTTTATAATCTGTACATGATCACAACTGCATTATCCTAAAAATAGTTTCTCCCTTTTTTAGGTGTCTCTGTGCATCTAGTAGAGATGTAAGTATTCAGATATTAAAATAATTCACTTTGCCAAGTACAGCAAAGAGACCCAGAATGCCATGACCCACACTTACACATGTAATCCTGAGAATCTATGAGAAACAACCAATAATAATATGAAATATAATTTTTACTTCTTTTCTTTCATTATCATCTATCATTGCTGTATACAAAATGCTGGCTTCTATTAAGCCTGCTACCAAAGCTTTCATTTCTGCTCCCTGACTCACAGTCACAGATGCTGCTGTGATATCTGTAACATCTTTATGTGGTTGTCCATACTGCAAAGTGAAGTACATCATTTTCTTAGAAGGAGTGGATCAAGAGCCAGGTGAGATAATTTAATCAGTTATCAACAAATGCATGAAAGACATCAAAGTTTTATGATTTATCCTGTTGTTATAACAATATCCATCTTCAGGGCACCTACTCAGAAAAAAAACATGTCAGGTGAAGGCTAGTTTTGCTATTTAAAATTTGCAGACAGTTATGTATTATTACTTTCTGGATTAGCAATATGGTAATGTAAGGAATTCAGAAAAAAAGGGGATGTTTAGTTTGTAAATTTAGAGCTGTTCAAATTTCTTTATTATTGTCTTGCTTAGTAATAGTAAAACTAGGGTTTTGTTGCACTTTTAAATGTATTCAAATATTTTATTTGCTTATGGCCTCTCTAGGAAATTGGAAGAGATGACTGTTTTCATTTTACAAAGTCAAACAACAATTTCCACAAAGCTTATAGATTTAAGTCCAGGAGTTGAACACAGCCTTTTTGATTCTCTGTACATACTTCCAAAATTTACAAGAAGCCCCAAACTAATTTCATAGACCTATCTTGTAGAAACCACTGTTTGTTTTATGCCCCATAATACTACACTAAGCTGGAAAGTAATGTAATATAATCTCTGAATAAACCATAGATTTCTCCTGTATTCTGAAAACAAAGGTTACAGACTTATATATTTCATTTCAGCTTATCTTGGTTACTCATAAAATAAAAGCATTCTATATTATTAATTACCAAAAAGCAATTGCTGAAATATATATTCTCAATTTAAGTAGTCTTTTCATACCTATAAATGTATGCATATGTTCATATAATTCCTTTTGATAGACAAATACTTAACTTAGAAATACAATACTATATTCACAGTTGTTTAATGATAACACTAGAGTAGAATGAAATTGTGATTCAGTGTATGCTTTTTCTTCAATTTTTTTCAAGTTAAAACTTTACTATAGGGGGCGCCTGGGTGGCTCAGTTGGTTAAGTGACTGCCTTCGGCTCAGGTCATGATCCTGGAGTCCCAGGATCGAGTCCCGCATCGGGCTCCCAGCTCGGCAGGGAGTCTGCTTCTCCCTCTGACCTTCTTCCCTCTCATGCTCTCTGTCTCTCATTCTCTCTCTCAAATAAATAAATAAAATCTTTTAAAAAAAAACAAAAACAACAACAACAAAAAAACTTTACTATAGGTTAAGAATCTTACCAATGATTCAGATTAATTCATTTTGCTTTGCATTAATATATGCTGGTTGGGTATCTATATTTCCCTGTAATACACCAACTTAAATATATCATTTTGTTAATTATGCTGAAATTCATGACAGTTGCTAGAAATTAAAATCATATGAACCATTTCCAAATTGTCATTTTAAGTCGATACTTCATATTCCTGAGCTTATTTAATCATCAAAACAATTATATAGGGTTTTACTTATATCTCTCTGAAACAAATGAAGAAGTAGAGATAAAAAGTGGTTAGATAAAAGCTCCTTGTTACAAAGCTACTAGGTGAAAAGACAGAATGTGAATCAGACTCAGGTTTTTTGATGAGATGAGACAGCACATATCTTAAACAACATAATATTCTGCATCCAGATATTCTATTCAATGAATAATATAATCTCCTAGAATAAAACTGTTTAATATTTCCATGTTGCAATCAATAGATTCTGTGTGTCTTCCCCATTCTCGGGATGTGTGTACAAATACAAGAATACTGGTGGGCTGATTGATGCAATAAGGGCTAAGACCTCCAAACTCCTTTAAACTCATTTAGTGGCATGGTACTTATCTGGTTTTTAAAATTCTTGATTTCTTTATTTTTTTAGTTTTTAAAATTATTTAATTCAATTGATTTCCACAACAATTCTGGAAAGAAGGCAAAATATTCAGTAGCTACATTATAGGGATGACAATATGAGAAGCAAAAAAGTTAGACTCCATTCACAAGGTATAATAATAGAAAAATTCAGAGTAGATCATTTATTAACACCCACCTTCTCTATGGATAAAATTTCTTTCATTATAATAAAATTAATTGAACAATATTAGCAATAGTCTGAATAGAAATGAGTGCCATGTACATTTTTTTTTTTCTGGAACTTTGTATGTACAACAGAGCCAGCGATTTTAAGTATAAATAAATAAATAAACAAACAAACAAATAAATAAAACTCCATGATACAAAAGGAAAGGTAAATAATACTTTCAATTATATTAGTGTTTTTAAAGGAAGAATATATCTTGTTATGCATTTTTTT
The DNA here is from genome assembly GCF_011800145.1 of Mirounga leonina. Lineage (NCBI taxonomy): Eukaryota > Metazoa > Chordata > Mammalia > Carnivora > Phocidae > Mirounga > Mirounga leonina. Next base: position 48,438,547 of record NW_023270454.1, read on the forward strand.
ACCATTTCAAATATTAAACATTAACAAAAATTACAAATTGTCACATAAAATTGTAGCATCTTAAATTCTGTTGCTTCATGCTCACAATCCCTGTGTGTATTTCAAGACTACTGAAGTTCCATAGGGTTGGAGACATGATGTATACTCAAAGTGCACTTGAATTATTCTAAATTATTATACACTCTTTAAATAAATGTCTGTAGCTGATACTTGATATATTGGGGATGACTACATAAATGAGAATTCTACAAATTAACTTCCTTCTAGAATGCAAAATGTATTAAAAAGTAATAAACATTATTAATTTGAGGTTACATGTATATTATTAAAACTCAACATTAACCACAGCAATTACTTAAAGCTTAAATCAGAAAAATTTCATATGGAGGAGAATTCTATCATCAATTTGTTTAGGATTGCTAGCATAATGTGATAATAAAAAGCAGATAAACATTTAGTTGGTTTTACTATTATTTTAAAATGATCTACAGATTCTGTACCCACTTACTGTCTGCACTTGGGGAAATAGCTCCCATCATTCAACTCTTGGCAGGCAAGTACTTGCACCTAAATGAAATGTTTCAAAAGCATTTAATGAATATCTATGTGTCAGGCAACAATATGAAATCTGGAGACATGGTGATAGACATAGTGCCTGAGAGGGACTTTCTTCAGAAGTGTTTTTTTTTTTTTTTTTTTAAAGATTTTATTTAAGATTTTATTTATTTGACAGAGAGAGAGATACAGCGAGAGAGGGAACACAAACAGCGGGAGTGGGAGAGGGAGAAGCAGGCTCCCCGCTGAGCAGGGAGCCCGATGCGGGGCTCAATCCCAGGACCCTGGGATCATGGCCTGAGCCGAAGGCAGACGCTTAACGACTGAGCCACCCAGGCGCCCCCAGAAGTGTTTTATAATTTAGATCTGAATGATTGAAATTTATGGTTCATGGAAAGACAGAGGAAAGAGAAGTTACAGATAGGGTTAACATGTTCAAAGCTCTGAGCTTGGGTATCTAGAAAAAAATTTTTTAAAAGGTCATGATAAAGTATTTACATTTTATTTTATTTTTAAAGGTTTATTTATTTATTTTTTTATTTATTCATTCGAGACAGAGAGACACAGAGAAAGAGAAAGAATATGAGCAGGGGGAGAAGCAGAGGGAGGGGGAGAAGCAGGCCCCCAGCTCAGCAGGGAGCCCGATGTGGGGCTTGATCCCAGAATGCTGGGATCATGACCTGAGCCAAAGGCACATGCTTAACCATCTGAACCACCCAGGTGCCCCTAAGTTTTATTTTAAAGTGTAAAGAGAACATATTTAGTTTTTTTTTTTTTTTTTTTTAATTTTTAAAGATTTATTTATTTATTTGAGAGAGAGAAAGAGAGGGAGAGCACAGACAGAGAAGCAGGCTTTTTTAATGTTTTATTTTATTTTAAAAAAATAAGACCATAATGTTATTTATTTTTTAGCCTATTTGGAGAAGGAAATTGTGTGGGACAAGTGAGTCAGCAGATCTGAGGAGCCAAGCCTTAGATTGCTTTCTTAACTATACTTTCAATGTATCATGCATGAAATGGAAACAGGAGGACAATTAAATAAGAAAATAAAACAATTATAAGTATTTAGCAAATAACTTTTAAAAAATCTGAGTTACATCTAAGGGTTTAAAGATTAATAACAGCAACAAATATCTTAAAACTAATATTTTACTTTATCAAAAGCCTTTATATATTATTAAATTACCTAACATTTAATATTTAATGTTTATTGGAAAGAGCTGCTAACTGCTTTTTAAAATTATGAATACAATTATATAATAGTAAACATTCTTATTCAAATTGATCTTTTAAAACAAGAAGAAAAACTAATAACAAATGAGAGTTAAAACTAAGAAACAGGTACTGTATGAACTTCTTTGAGTGAAGGATTTCCTATATTAATAAAATAATATATGAAGTTAAATCTTCATATATTATGGAAATGATACTATCTTATATACTTTTGATACTAGTTGAAAATTAGTGATTTGGTGACTATTATAGGTTGAAATTAAATACTGAAAAATAATCGCATAAGTGTATCTAGACATTCACAGTGCATTGATGTTAAGAGGTTCAAAAGGAGATTAATCGCCCCCCGTATCCATCTTTATACATACTTTATATGTACTGAAGGCAATATAATGTAATATCTTTTCAATATAATGATATAACTAAACATCAAACAGTCTAGTAAAATAGTTGTTTAATGATCTTTTTTTAAGATTTTATTTATTTATGTGACAGAGAGAGACACTGAGAGAGGGAGCAGAAGCAAGGAGAGTGGGAGAGGGAGAAGCAGGCTTCCCGCTGAGCAGGGAGCCTAATGTGGGGCTCCATCCCAGGACCCTGAGATCACGACCTGAGCCAAAGGCAGATGCTTAACGAATAAGCCACCCAGGTGCCCCAATGTTCTTAATTATATTTATTTATACTGTGTTTCACTAATATATAAACAAAAATAAGGAAAGATACATATTTTTAGAGCTAATAAAAAGAATGGAGAAAGATTTTTGGGTTAAAATAGCAACTTTCCAAGCAGAAAAGACTGTCATTATTACCTTCCTCCTTAAACGGAAGGTCATTAAACTGTTGTTACTCACAACATAACAGCGTATCCTATTTGACGGGCAGGTAGGACTTGAGAAATTGGGGTAATATTAAAAAAACAGAAACAAAAACAACAACAAACCTCCACCCAGAAAACAGTAAAAGTCTAAGAAATTCAAAAACTCCAAACAATTTGTAAAGCTTAAACAACTAAAATGATGTCATAGTTGGACTTGGGTAATGTTCATAACCCATACCTCTTACTTCATATCCATAGGAGGAAAAGAATGCAGGTACCTCATTAGTACACGATTACCACCGATTCGGGTCTGAGCCATTCTGATGACTAACATGGGTCTTTATAGTCTTTGAAGGGAACATGATTCAGATTGTGGCAGGAAGAAAAACTTTTTTTTCAGTTACTTTTGAAAATAAATTGTTATGTTTCAGAACGGTGGTCAGTTAAGGGGAGAATCACATTTTCCTATCTGAGTAGGTTAAGTGGGCATAAGCCACTGCCTATGTGAAATATTTTTTCTCTCTAATCAAGTGTACTCCAAAACTGGCCTTCCTCTTCTCAACTGTAAGAATAAAACTGGGGGAAATAAATATACTTTTTTTAATGAAAATAAAAGAAGAATATAGACTAATTAGTGGGGTAAATTACAGGTCCACTTTTACTAAACATCAAATATTTGATTTTCATAATTATTCATAATCTAAGATGGTACATAAATTAACCACTTGAAAAGGTATGTGTTAAATTGGCTGCCCTTATATTAGAAGGGAAGGGAGAAAGGAAACTAGTCCTATGTGAAATTGAAATGCAAAGGCTTTCCTTGAGCTTTATAAGCACACATCACTTTTAAGTAAAATACAGCCAGAAGATTTTATATTAAAATATACATAGCACTATTCTAGAAAATGATAAATTTTGTTTAAAGATTTTTTAATGCTAGACTGTTATAAATCCTGCCAAATAATGTTGGCAAGAATATCTCAGGATATCAAACTCTCTTGCTAAAGATACTACAGGAAAAATTCTCTCTCTCTCTCTCTCTCTCTATTGGTTTCAAAAGAGAGCAACTTATATGATATGAACACAGATTGATTAGTGTTGCATAAATCAACTTATTAATCCATGAAGGTGAATTTTGCTTTAAAGAAAAAAAATGAAAATCTTGAATATTCTCTGTACTACTCCAGAGATAAGTCCCATATTTCTGAATTGCTTTTTGGAAATTAAGCTTGCTTCAATCATCTATCCATCCATTTATTTTTTCACATATTTATTCATTCTGCAAATATTAATTTTAAATTCCTCTATGGATAATGAAGAAGAAAATGAAATATAATGTACTCATGTTCTCTCCTTCTAATTTCTATATCACTACACCAATACACTTGAATGTAGATAAGAGGCAATCAGTTAAGAACCTGTGGAATGCTTTAATTGCAAATTATGGAATGATTAAAAAAACAGGAAACAAAAATTATATCTCTTCACTTGGAATTTGGAGACAGATCATCAAGGAATATAGGTGGGAGTTTTAAAAAAAAGTAATGAAGTACTAAAAGTTCAAGACCGGTTCAGTATGTATGGAGTCCTAGGTAATAATTTGTATTACCAGGTGAAAAATGATCTCTATCCAGGCAATCAAATTTCATTCTGAGATTAAGCCACATACGTTGTAGTTAGAAAGTAATATAGAAAGTAATATATATATATATATATATATATATATATATATGTATGTTAGCCTTACCACAGTATTTGAAAGTTCACTAGATATTTTCATGAGCAATAAGCAAGGAAACATATTCTGAAAATCATATTGCTGGTACCAGACTTCAAAATGAATTTCTCTTGTATAAATCAGTGACTCTCAATGTGTGCAAGATCAAATAGGACCCTTTTCAAATTTTTCAGATGAAAATTTCAATAGGATGTGAAATATATGTAATTAGATGATGGTAACTTCTTTTTCTTTATTCTTCTCTGCTTGCTAATATTTATGTTTTAATTTCATCCCTGGGTAGACTGCCAAACTATATTTTCTACACTCCTGGGGTGAAAATGGGCAAGTAGCAATATTTTGCTACTTCTTCCATTGAGATGTGGAATATGATTCTTCTGTCAAACAAGAGTTGGTGTTAATGAGTTGCTTGACAAATAGAATGTGGCAGAAATGATTCTGTGAAACATTTCACTAGATCGATTGTGGCCTTGCAACTTGTGCTTTAGTCTCTTGAAACATTTTTCTTGGAAGCCAGCTGCCAGCCTCTGAAGAATTCCAAGCAACACCACAGAGAGGACCAATAGAGAAGAAATGAGGTCCCTGTCCAACAGTACAGCTGACTCACCAAGACATGGCCAGAACCAATTTACCAGCTATATGGATGAGTGATCTTGGATGTGGATTCCCCTACCTCAGCCGATACTGTGTGGAGCAAAAATAGAAAGAGAGCTGAGCCCTGTCTGAATTCTTTTTTTTTTTTTTTTTTTTTAAAAGGGGGGGTTTTTTTTTTTTTTTTTTTTTTTTATTTATTTGAGAAAGAGAGAGCACATGAGAGGGGGAGGGTCAGAAGGAGAAGCAGACTCCCTGCTGAGCAGGAAGCCTGATGCGGGACTCGATCCTGAGACTCCAGGATCATGACCTGAGCTGAAGGCAGTCGCTTAACCAACTGAGCCACCCAGGCGCCCCCTGTCTGAATTCTTGACCCACAAAATTGTCGGTGAAACAAAATTATTTTCAATCACAAATTTCAGGGTAGTTTATTACAAGCAATAGAAAATGAGAATAACTTCCTTGAGGTTAGCTGTGAATTTATGACTTACTTCTGGTTAATGATGTTAATATGCTACTTCCATGATTAGATCATAAAATGTAAATCTCTCAACCATCGCAGTATGTCTCCATCCATTATCTTAGTAGAGAGGACTTTGAGGAGGACCAAACAGAAGCAGCCTGAATCCTATATGACTGCACTGAGCAGAACTCCTCCCACCAGTTAGGCCATCTTGGATTTTGATATGAGCAAAGAATAAACTTTTATTTTGTTATACTATTTAAAATTTGGAAATAGATTGTTACAGTCCTAATTCCTTTCTGTATAATATAGAAATTATGTTTTAAATGAGATTACGCCATTCAAAACTGGAAAGAGAACAAAGGAAGGAAAAAAGGAAGCAACAAGAAAGGAAGGAAGGAAAGAAGGAAGGAAGGAAGGAAGGAAGGAAGGAAGGAAGGAAGGAAGGAAGGAAGGAAGGAAGGAA
>NW_023270454.1:48444419-48535474 GCF_011800145.1 Mirounga leonina
GAAGGAAGGAAGGAAGGAAGGAAGGAAGGAAGGAAGGAAGGAAGGAAAGAAGGAAGGAAGGAAGGAAAGAAGGAAGGAAAGAAGGAAGGAAGGAAGGAAGGAAGGGAAAGAGGGAATAGGTACTTTTATGTCATTGGTAAATATTTGTCAACACTGTTCCATGATAACTTTTAGGGGAATAAAAAGAGTCAGATACTTGTGATAATTATTTACTATTAACCATATAAAATATGGTGTAATAAGAAAGAGATGTTTAGAAAAAAAAAATGGCTGGTTTGCAAAGAGAAATGGAAAAGCGATGGTCATATTCAGAAGATGATGGCCTTTATGGGTATTAAAGTAAATATTTTAAGAATCAGAAAATTATTTATTTATTGAGTCTATGGAAGTTCCTGAAATTACCCAAAAATAGTATGCTGAGAGAGAAAAGAGGAAGTTCTGAATGAGGAAGAAGCAGTATTCCAGAAAACCCTAATCTTTGACTCCGTGGCAATTATGTATGCAGAACTATAGCCAATTTAGTTTAAGTTGAGTGTGTTGGGGATAGGGCCTCACAGAAAAGGTTGTTTGCCCTGAATGTAGGTTCTTAGGAGATGCCTTCGGGATTTGTGAGGACAGCATACACCTAATTTCTGGCTTATCTTCATAGGTGTCAGTCCTGCAGAGAGAGATAGAGCCAGGAGCTAAAGTGACTATCACCTGTGGTTCCTGATAAGACAAGCTCTCCTTCATGTTCCAGAAGAACAAGTATAACATAGACGATAGAGGGGCACCTGGGTGGCTCAGTCGTTAAGCGTCTGCCTTCAGCTCAGGTCATGATCCCAGGGTCCTGGGATCGAGCCCCGCATTGGGCTCCCTGCTCCACGGGAAGCCTGCTTCTCCCTCTCCCATTCCCCCTGCTTGTATTCCCTCTTTCACTGTGTCTCTCTCTGTCAAATAAATAAATAAAATCTTAAAAAAAAAAAAAAACATAGACGATAGAAAGTAAGATCTTACCCATTTTTTTGTGAAATAAAGAGTAACTTCAGCTCAATGAAGATTGCAGCATTATTTTAGTATTGTAAGGGTTTGCAGCTTGAGGAGAATTCTGAAACTAGTCTTCTACATGTGCAGTGTTGTACTGATAACCAATAGAACTAGTTCTGGAGAAGAACCACTCTTACATGATACTATTTAAGGAAGTAGTTTGTGTGGAAATTCAGCTTCTTTTCTAGTTGGAATTCAAAACCATGCTGCCTAGAAATGATCTTCCTTTTCCTTCTAAGGGCAGCCTTTCCCCATCCCTCCTTCTTTCCTTGAATGACCAACCAGTCATTCAAGGAGTTCTAGCTTTCCCACATCAGAAATGGGGAAAATCGGAGGGGTAGACAAACCATGAGAGTTGATGGACTCTGAAAAACAAACTGAGGGTTCTAGAGGGGAGGGGGGTGGGAGGATGGGTTAGCCTGGTGATGGGTATTAAAGAGGGCACATTCTGCATGGAGCACTGGGTGTTATGCACAAACAATGAATCATGGAACACTACATCTAAAACTAACGATGTAATGTATGGGGATTAACATAACAATAAAAAGGGGCACCGGGGTGGCTCAGTCGTTAAGCATCTGCCTTCAGCTCAGGTCATGATCCCAGGGTCCTGGGATCGAGCCCCGCATCGGGCTCCCTGCTCCGCAGGAAGCCTGCTTCTCTCTCCCCCATTCCCCTTTCTTGTATTCCCTCTCTCACTGTGTCTTTCTCTGTCAAATAAATAAAATCTTTAAAAAAAGAAAAAAAACACAAAAAAAAACCATAACAATAAAAAAAATTAAAAAAAGAAAAAAAAAAAAAAGAAATGGTGACCATACAAGGAGAATACCTTCTTCCAAGAGACTGTTGTTAATCCAGGACCAAGTACAGATACTAACATATATCCTGAGACAAATCATCTCTTTCCTTCCAGAGTTATCCCTTGAAAGCTTTCTCTTCTCTACAAACAAGCATTTAAATCTTTTTTTCTACAGAACCTATCATGAAACAGTATATAAATTACCCATTTATTTATTGTTATTTGTCTTCCCTTGCTAGCTAGGATTTAAGCTCTTTTCTAGAATAAGTTACTCCTGGCAATCCTTAAGAACATTTCCTTCTCTTCAGAGAAATGTTTTCCCCACAGAATTTATCACCATATGAGATCATACATACTCTACATATCCATTTATTATTGTTTGTCTTAACTTCTTAGAATTTAAGGTCCTTCTGGGCATAGATTTTTATCTTTCCGATCTCTGCCTAGTCCTAAGCACGCACTTAGAGTGCGGCCACCTTGACAGTCCCAGGGTCAACATTCCCTTATTATTCTCTGTCTGAAAGTGTGTGGCAAGGAACAATTGTTCATCTTAGCCACCAGGTGCAGAAAAGCTATCTGAGAACAAAGCCAACATGTGGGAAAACTGAGCTATGAGAGAGAGAATTAATAAGAAGCATTTCCAGAAATAGCGGGAACAGCAGAACCCATGCAGCTTCATACTGTCCAACTAAGAAAGCAAATACAATTGACTATTTTTTTTCCTGAAGGTAGTCATGAACTTTGGTCATTTGCATCTGAAGGAATCATGATTAGTAGAAAAATTATGAAGCATTGAAAGTATTTAAATGAAAATCCCTAAACTGTAGGATTGTCTGAGTCAAGGTGGGATCAGAGTTTAGGGATTATAACCCAATCCTTAGCGTGTCAACCAGTATTTTGAGGTGGCAAAGCACCATGTAAAGTGGGATATTTTTCTTTTTCTTTTTTCTTTTTTTTTAAGATTTTATTTATTTGACAGAGAGAGTCACAGTGAGAGAGGGAACACAAGCAGAGGGGGGTGGGAGAGGGAGAAGCAGGCTCTCCCCCGAGCAGGGAGCCCGACACGGGGCTCGATCCCAGGACCCTGGGATCATGACCCGAGCTAAAGGCAGACGCTCAATGACCGAGCCACCCAGGTGCCCCAAAGTGGGATATTTTTCTGTTTAGGCATGCAGATGAGCATTTTGAAACTAGAATTAAGGGTGAATTGATAGAAATTGTAAGGATATTGGATTTTGTTGACTACTTCTTGCAGCCACTTTATAAACATGTTATAAATCTCAGTCCAAAAAGTGCATCGGGGTCCTTGGTTGGTGGGGAGCCTCCTTCACCCTCTCCCTCTGCTGCTCCCCCTGCTTGTGCTCTCTCCCTCTCTCTGTCAAGTAAATAAATAAAATCTTTAAAAAAAATACAGTCTTTCTAGGCTAGGTCTTTTATGGTAAGACACAGCACAGCTGGAAGGATTAATCAGATAATCACAAGCTTTAAAACTTTATAATAACCACATTCTTTGCTCAAATATAAGCTTAGCATAAACAGAGGCAGGAGGGCAAGAGATCTAGCTGGAGAAGAAACCCAGACCACAAAGACCACCTTCCTGACATAGTTGGTAATCACTCCCCAGTGAAGCAGGCCAGGGTGACAGGCTCTGCCACACCATCATAGCCTATCCCATTCTTCCCCCAGGCAGAAGCTAAATGGAGGTTACTGAGCCCTTAAGCCTACCCCCCAGACCTAGCATCTTCAAGTGCAAGATGCCATTGTATAAAAAAGAAAAGGAAAAAAAAAAAAACTGGGGGGCTTCTATCTCAAAGAAATGTTAGTAGATTATGGTTTATCTTGAAAGAGATGCAAAGTCAGCTAGACCCGGAAACTGAGGAATTAAAGTTAAACTTTACAAGTATCTGAGACAATTCACATGCTAAAGAAAAAGCCTCTTCAAGAGCCATCATGCAATTGGTCTTGGACAAAAATAACCTCCAAGAAACAGAGCTGAGAGCAGGCAGATTGGTTTACCACTTATGTCATTGCACTATTATTTTTAGGATTCCTTGATTTTTTTTTTTTCTTGGTGGGGTAGGCAAATGGGGTATATCAGTCTTATTTCTCAATCTGTAAAAATGTATGTGGTCGTTTTCAAGTAATTATATTCCTTCTACCATTATGGTAGGTGATGGTTGCAAAATTTATCAGTTAGAAGAAGTAACAGAATGAAAATATATAAACAGGAAAGCATGGACACAAAGGAACCAATAAAGAGTTAATTATCACAGTACAGGCAGATGTTGGTGACTTGAATAGATGTGATAATGTTGAAGCTGGGGGGATGAGGTCATATGTGGGTACGCTTTGTAAACAGAATTAAAGAATTTGTTGATGACTTGGGTATACTGGGTCAGAGAAGTCAAATATGTTTCTAACATATTTTGTCTGAGCAATTGTGAGAGGGAGATTTACTGAGATAAAGAACATTGGGATAGGAGAAAGTTTGGAACAGCTGAAATTATGAGTTCTGCTTTTCATTTGTTGACTTTGAGATGTTTAAGATATCCAAGTCATGTTGCTGAGTAGGCAGTCAGATACACAAGTAAGAGCTCAGAAGAAAGGACAAAACTATGATAGAAAATTTGGAGTCATCAGTATAAAAATTATATTTAAATCATTGGATTACTTACAGAAAGAATATATTTAGAAAAGGCATGAATGTTGAGAATCAAGCTGATGATATATGGATTATGTTGAGGAAATAGGACTAAAAACTGGGCTTGGGAAGATGAAGGTCATCACTGACCTTGAAAAAAACACTTAATAGGAAGAAAGCTTAACCTTTATGAGGTCAGAGTTGTTTGATTTATTGTTAGGGCTTTAAAAATAACAAAATACAATGGAAAATCATATGTTTATGCACAATGTCTTCACATTAAATAAAAATGACTTAACATTATTTTATCTAAATATTGTTGGGTATAATCACTACACTTTCTTTTGGTCTTTCATTCATTAATATTTATAAAGCTGTCTATTATGGGGTTAAACAAAGGGCTAGTCATAAAAAATTAAATGGCAATCATGTGATAGACTTTCATATATTTATTATATTTATCTACTCATTCTTAAATTTAAGAAACTATCAATTTACGGAAATGTATTAAGTAAAATTGGATAAACATAAACATGTGTCTGCTATATGAATGTCTTGGAGATAGACAAGAAACTAAACATTTATATTTTAGTCTTTGTACTCAGAGTTCCAATATCATCCTTAAAACATTGTGCATAACTTTAGATTAAAAGCTTTTTACCATTATAATATTATCTGTGTACAGATGCATATTATCTGTTTCAGGAATCTACATATTACATGGAGATTTGAATGCAATATTCAAAAGCTATATAAGTTTACAGGTTTTTTTTTTCCTTTTATATTATGAATTAAAGAGTTAAATTCACATAAACATCAAATTGAATAACTTTAATTTTCCAGTTCACATATTCAGGATGATGTGAGTTTATTAACATTTCCTTAAATTACAGCAATAAGGAGATGACCAGAACTTTTCTTTCCCCAGAATTTTATTATTGACAAATAATGACTGATACATGCAAAATAAATTTTCTTTTCACATTTTAATTAAATAATATTTCAAAATTATAAGTGAGTATGGAAATTTTATTTCTGGTACTCAATATGCTTTCTTGAAATACTCTTTCTTGCCACCTCTGAAAAGGCAATCTTCTATTTTTTATCTCTTTTTAGCCTTTCTTTTTTACAAATCAGCAGAAGGGAAGAAAACATTGGATATAAAATGACTAGTTGATTTGTAATTCTGGGAAAAAAATAAATGTACTGATTTTAAGGCTTACAATTTCCCATATTAGCTTTTGATGGATGATGTACTGTGTAAGCTTTCCAAAGCATATGTGTCAATCAAACTCATTCCTGACCTGCAACACATTTTGCCAGGGCCCGGAATGCCAATCAAATTAAACTGCTGCAAATAAAGAGGGTCGTCTCTTCCTTGTATGATAATTATTCAGAAGGTTCTTTCTATATACTATCCCCTATTTTTATTATTTGTTACTTAACACTAGGGAATATAATAGGCACTTGAAGACTGAATAATACCAATGTAAATTTAAATGTTATCTGTAGAGAGGTGTAATTGTTAAAATATTAATTTCCTATCAAATGCCTATTCCAGGGATTTTCAGCAAAACGCAAAAGAATAATTAAATTCTATCACAGCCAAACATTTACTGGACTAGATGCAATAGATCAGAGGTCACCATTGCCGGCTAGTCCACTACTGCTCAAGTGTTATTTTCACTCTTACAGGGACTTCTGGGTTCTGTCACTATGTGGAGTATAGCTTACAGTATTTAGACTGTTTGTTTTACTGAAGATTCACTTGCCATTACTCTAGCCTTTATGAGAGAATAAATTGATGTCATATTTGTGACAGGAAGAAAGTGACTGGTCATTGTTATGGATTACTTAATAATCATTGGTAAGTAGAAAACAAATACAAATGATAGAAATTATAATTTGTGTCTACACATGACATATAAATGTTACTTGAGGTGGTCTTATGAATCTCTTGCAAAATATATTAATCTTATTTTGTTATTGCTCATTTGTAAGAGTCTCCAATGTAGTTTAAAAAATAAAGTGTGGCTTGTGGTGCTTTTGAGCCAAGAAGAATTAATATTTTATTCTTACTCCTTTATGAGAAAAGAAAATAATTAAACAATATTTCCTCTGCAAAATTGCAATAATTCTGTATGATATGAAGCACATTAGATTGAAATGATATTACTGCATTAAATGGATGTCCAAAAAGTCAAACAAAAATACACAGTATTTTATCAAAAGCAATTAATCTTTTTTCATCCAGAGTATGACATTTCACTATGTAATTGCACAGGAAATTAAACTCTTTTCATAGATTTAATAATGGATGAGATATGGGTTTTGAAATAATTGTTTTTATTGAGCTTTGTCATCCTAAGGCACGAAATGCAAGCTGTGACTAGCAACTTGCACCTCTGTCAGCTCTAAGATGGATTAGAGAAAAACAGTAAGGGGCTCCATTCAGAGCCCAACAGGACACAAGCAGCATCAAAAATTCAAGCAGATTTCTGACATTTGTATTTTTACTTTCAAATCATTTTCTCTGCCAGGCACACTACATACAAGTTTCCACATTGACCGTCCTTTATAAACATGTATGTCATGTATGATGGCTATTGATCTCTACATTATTTCTATGCATTGTTTGAGTGTTTAAATATACGGCCCAGTCGTTAAGCGTCTGCCTGCGGCTCAGGTCATGATCCCAGGGTCCTGGGATCAAGCCCCGCATCAGGTTCCCTGCTCAGCGGGAAGCCTGCTTCTCCTTCTCCCTCTCCCCCTGCTTGTGTTCCCTCTCTCGCTGTGTCTCTCTCTGTCAAATAAATAAATAAAATCTTAAAAAAATAAATAAATATATAAAATTGGATTTCAATGTTGGAATGATGAAATATAAAGCGGTATTAAAATTTCATTAAATATAAAATAGTGTTTTTATAAATGAATACAAGTGCCAAAGATTTGCACATTATATACCCTAAAGGCTACATTTTATAGATAGATACTTAGTTAGCTAGCTAGCCGGATGTATACACATGGCATATCATATGTGTGGGTATGTGTGTGGGTGTGCATATACATAATCTGAAAAACATCGAATCTGTTTTTTTTTTTTATTCATTTTGGAATAAATATCTGTTTTCTTTTTCACTCCCCCTTTACTAATTTTTATTTGTCAATCTGATACATGGGAAGTATTTATAAACCAATATTAGCGAGGAAAGAATTGCAGTTCCATTTTGAGAAAAAAATCAAAATTTAGCAAAATGGTGCTAGAGAAGACAAAGCAATATTCAGTTTCAAAGCTGAATACTCAGCTTAAACTCACACATTCTGCTAATAAGAACATAAAGATTGCTTGTAAGTTCAATTTGGTTGAAATACTATAGTATTTAAGATCAAAAAACTTAAAATTATGTATTCCAACTATATATTCCAACAGTTCTTTTATATGTAGTGGCTGTTCAATTAATATTTCTGAATCAAACTGAAGTCAAGATAATTGTCCTTAGAAAATTAGTTTATATATTTTCTACCAAAAATGTTGGAATCAGTACTTAATTTGGGAACTTCTCAGGTGCAAGGTGGAAACCAATAATGGATTTTTCTCTGGAGAATATCTGGAAAGAAAATACATTTATTTACTAGGAAAATACGCTGTCGTGTTGCCCATTTGTGAGATGAAAGAGCCAAAATGTTAATTTTTCTACTCCCAATAAATGGCACAGCTGCATTCCACGGTATGTTTTTACAGTTCTCTATATTCCTGTATGGAATTGGTGTTTCGAAGATGCATTATGCAGGAACTTCTGTAGTTATTAACTCCAAAAGAGAGACAGACAGAATTCTAATTTCCTGAAAGAAGAGGAGACCGAAGGAGGAGGAGGAGGAGGAGGTGGAGGAAAGAATAAGATGGAAGAGAGAAGAAGGGATGAAAAGGGAGAAGAAAGAAAAGGAGGAGAAGAAAAAGAAAGAAAGAAAAAGGAAGAGGATGACAAGGAAGCAGGCAGAGGCAGGTGGCGAGAGAGGCAGAAGGAGGGAGAGACTTGCAAAGGTAGATGAAAGCCAAATCATTCATAAAATGATACATGGTTATATCAGCTCAGAAGACAATGAAAACCAATTGAGAAAATACTGGGGAAAAAGAAAAGAATAAGAAAAGACGCTGAGCATGACCTGCTTAAAACTCTTGTTAATCAAATAATTTTATACAAGAAAAGGCAATACAACATCATCACTAAAACTAAGGACTTTGGGGTCAATTCTACTGGCCTTGGGCCAGTATTTGGATTTATTGTAATTCAACTTCTCTATCTGAATAATTGGAATAATAACATTTGCTTCATGGTTTCTGTGGGGAGAAAATAATAAAATGTACCATTTAGCATGGTACTCAGTACAGAATAAGTACTTAAACAAAAAGAGAAAAAAAACAGCAAGAAAATATCTGTAAATATCTGTGTATTAAAATGAGGCACAATATAGTAGAGGGAAAAAAGCAATTGGGAGTTGAAAATACTGATTTTAGCACACACTCTGTTACAACCTCAATGTTTTCATTAAGCTATTCACTGAGTCGTTCAAGAAACCAGTTTCCACGTGTGTAAAGAGATAAGATTATGTTATAATCTAAAACCATTTTATTAATTTTCATTTCATAATTAAATATGCATATTCAGCACCAGTATAAAAATAAATAAATGTATTACTGATATTACTTGTACTATTCTTTCTAAATTAAAATTAATTTGATAATTTTTAATTCATCTTATAACCTATTTGTTTTGTCACCCTGAATTTATGCTTTTATTCTATTATATATTTAATTAGATAAACTCCAAAGTCAGATTTATATTAAAATCTGACTTTGAACTATTATGTAATCTTAGGCAAATTATTTAACTTTCTATGCCTCAATTTCTTTATTTCTAAAATGATGATAAAGTAGTATCTCCCCCATAATTTAAAAATTATATGTATTGGAATTAGAATAGTGATTGTCATATAGTAACCACTTGATAAACATTTGCTTTTATACTTGGTTGTTACTGCTATTGCCGAAGTCATTGGTAAGGGTGATGGAAATAATCATTAAGTAGAATTAGAGAAGGTGGCATTTTCAAATATTGCTCAAAGTTTAAGAAAGCTTATTTTGTGATTCTGAGGCAGCGTTTAGAAAGGAGAGTGCCAAAGATGCAGGAAAGAGGTGCAGTAATAAAAGGCACATAGGCTTTGGAACTGATTTCATCTGGGTTCCAACGCTGACTCTACCACTCCTAAACATGTGATCTTGGATTTTACTTAACTTTCTGAATCTCATATTCTAATCATGTAAAATGAACACACTCTTATCTCATTTTTTTTGTGTGTGTGAAGTTTAAAGGAGATGACATACCTGAAGTGTCTAACATTTAATAATTCATTTCAATTTCCATTCTCAAAAAGGCATTTATTTCTGATGGTATACTCACAGAGTTTCAAAACATCACATATTCTGAGTATCACCTAAGCTAAGCCAGGTAACCTTGCATCTCACTTCCAACAAGTGATTCGAGCTTTTTATACTTAGTTGTAGTACTGCTGATATTTTCAAATGCCTTATTTCATTGTGCTCTTAGTCATGAATCTTAAAGTCTAAACCAGACACTTTACTCTTTCAAATTGCTAAAAGGGTATAAATGAAAACAATACTTTAATTTCTTTGATTGCCATTATGTATTTTCAATTACAAATAAAAGATTTTTTAAGTTGTCATGTTTAGGTAAACTCACATATATAAAAAAAAAGTTTAAGATGAATTATTTGATATCCAGAACACACTGATATTAGAAAAATATAACTCATGTTTCCGGATGAAATAGAAAATATAATACTCTTAAAGACATACAATCTGAACTTGAGAGCAAGGCTGATTCAATCTAATATTAATCACTAGAAAACTATTAATTCTGCTGATTGAGTCACCTCTCTTGTTATTATTGTTGTTGTTGTTGTTATTATTTTATCCAAAGCCAATGGAAAACCAGTATCCTTGATATTGCTGATGAAATCTAGATTGTTTCCAGCAGGCTCCAGTACTTGATAAATCACAGCTTATAGGAGAAGTTTACCTATACACGTTAGTAAGATTCTTTCTTTCTTTCTTTCTTTCCTTCCTTCCTTCCTTCCTTCCTTCCTTCCTTCCTTCCTTCCTTCCTTCCTTCCTTCTTTCTTTCTTTCTTTCTTTCTTTCTTTCTTTCTTTCTTTCTTTCTTGATTTTATTTATTTATTTGACAGAGAGAGACACAGTGAGAGAGGGAACACAAGCAGGGGGAGTGGGAGAGGGAGAAGCAGGCTTCCCGCTAAGCAGGGAGCCCGATGCGGGGCTCCATCTCAGGACCCTGGCACCATGACCTGAGCTGAAGGCAGACACTTAACGACTGAGCCACCCAGGCGCCCCAAGATGCTTCTTTAAAATGAAGCATTCTCATTAAACTTTTCTTTTGTAAATTTTATATAATGCTCTTATTTCAGGAGATAATGAGAAGATATACAAATGTTCAAAAAGTATTAATATATGTGTCATAAAATAATTTTTTATAGATGTGCTACTTGAATATTCTAGTTTTATTTTTATAACAAATTAGAATTACATTTATTAGGGTGTCTGAGTGGCTCAGTAGGTTAAGCTTCTGCCTTTGGCTCCGGTAATGATCTCCAGGTCTGGGATCTGCCGGCATAGGGCTCCCTGCTCATCAGGGAGTCTGTTTATCCCTCTCCCTCTGCCTCTTTATCCCCCACCCCGCTCATGCACATGCTTTCTCTCTCTCAAATGCATAAAATCTTAAAAAAAAAGTTATAGAATTATATTTGTTTTTTAATTGATTAGAAAAAATAGTGTCTTGGTGTTATTTTATAAAATTTAGTCTAATAAAATGACATTTTCCATGATAAAATGTAAATTAAGGTACATTCTACGTAAATATGTTCATATTATTTTGTGAAATTAAATATAACAAATGTCGACAATGTTTAATCCCAAAGTTTCACTCAACATTAATCTTTGGAGGTTCTGTTCAATTATCCAACTAGTTTAAATTTTGAAATATGAATATAATTGTCTTTGCCAGAAGCTAATCATAAAGAATATTATTGACAAATATATTTAATAAGTGAAGTGATGATAGTTGGAAGAAATGCAAGCAGTTATTCTATAATTCTTTATTGCCTGTATAGTATTTATAATTAAGTCATAACATGGATTTTAAAAGTTATGAAACTAAACTTCCAACTGTGGAATGATTTATGTGGTTTGGGTAGCCACCCAATCGATAGTCATGACTTAGTTTTCACTCATAAAATGTAAATACTTATACTAATTCAGATGAGTTATAATATAGAAGTATTAAGTTAAACAGTTCGCAAACCAAAACAGAAACTTACACAGAAATGTATACACACGGCACAGAGGGAAGATGGCCATGCGAAGACAGAGGCCGGTGTGGCCACCAGCCAAGGACCCCCGGGGCCCCCAGAAGCTGGAAGAGCCAAGGAAGGATGCTTCTCTAGAGCCTTCAGAGGGAGCATGGCCCTGCTGACACCTGAGTCTGGAATTCTAGCCTCCAGAACTGTGAGAGCATCAATTGTGGTTATTTTAAGTGCCCCAGTTTGTGATACTTGGTCCCAGCAGCCCCAGGAAACTACAAGGGGCGTTTCTGTCTTGTTCAGTACTGTCTTCTCAGCCCTGCCTGATGTGAGGAGCAGCCCCAGAAACACTGCGGAATGATGAAGGAATGGCAAAAATAGCCAGGAGGATTTTGAAAAACATCAGTGAAGATGAACTTGATCTACCAGATAGTAAAGCACACTATAAAGCCGTAAGGATGGTATAATAGAGGGGCGCCTGGGATGTTCAGTCGGTTAAGCGTCTGCCTTCGGCTCAGGTTAAGATTCCAGGGTCTTAGGATCGGGATTGAGCCCCACATCGGGCTCCCTGCTCCGCGGGGAGTCTGCTTCTCCCTCTCTCTCTGCCTGCCTCCCCCGCATTGTGTTCTGTCAAAAAAATAAATAAAATCCTAAAAAAAATAAAAAGAATCGTATAATAGACAAAAATAAAAAAAAAGAAATGTATACACACGAGTGTGATATTTGATGCATATATCCTACAAAACCTAAGTTGATGATTTTAAATCTGTATAATGAAATGTACTTAATCATAAATTTTGCATACTACAGAAATTTCATAGATCTTAAAGGATTAGTGCAGTAATGTCTTCTAAGTGATTTTATAAAAATATTTCCCCTTAGGATAGAATTTGATCTTGACATTCTTAATAGTAATATAGAAACTAAAATTGTAGATTTTTATTACTAAATAAATAGTGATTGAGAAAAAAATGTATCCTTAAAACTTGTAGATGCCTTATTTACTCACGTATGGTATACTATTTTTTATTAATAAAATGGATTTTAAAAACTACCTCATATGATTTTGTAGCGATTTCAGAAATAGATGTTGTTTAAGTGCTTTTATTTCACTAACTTCTCAAGCAAGATGATCTCATAAACAAAAACATTTCATTACAATTCATAAGAAGTTATGTTTCATCGTTATGGCTGAAAATTTGATAGCACTCAGATTGATTTTATTTTTCAGGACAGTGAGAGTATTGGACTAGATAAACATTAAATTTAAATGTTAAAGTCAATAATATTTCCCTACATATTCTTTTAAGTTATGAATAATATGTCTGCATTAAAAGTAAGTCTAAATAAATACAAACATAAAAGTCTTCCTAGCTTCTAATGAATTTGAAAGAAAAGTAAAAATATATTTTAGACATTAATGGCTGCGATACAGAAAGAAAACTATTTCACCTACATCATAAAAGTGTATAGCAATGAGCAGTAGTAACAATTTACATATTAGAGAGAAAGAGTGAGAGTTCATAAATAAATCCAGAGCCAAAATTCTTTTTTTTATTTAAATTCCATTAGCCAGGGGCGCCTGGGTGGCTCAGTCATGAAGTGTCTGCCTTCGGCTCGGGTCATGATCCCAGGGTCCTGGGATCGAGCCCCACACCGGGCTGCCTGCTCCGCGGGAAGCCCGCTTCTCCCTCTCCCACTCCCCCTGCTTCTGTTCCCTCTCTCGCTGTCTCTCTCTCTCTCTCTGCCAAATAAATAAAAAATCTTAAAAAAAAATAAATAAATTAGCCAACATATAATACATCATTAGTTTTAGATGTAGAGTTCAATAATTCATCAGTTACATACCACACCCAGTGCTCATCACATCACATGCCCATCATCTAAGTACCCTATCCCCCAACCCACCTCCCCTCCAGCAACCCTCAGTTTATTTCCCATAGTTAAGA
Organism: Mirounga leonina; assembly: GCF_011800145.1. Lineage (NCBI taxonomy): Eukaryota > Metazoa > Chordata > Mammalia > Carnivora > Phocidae > Mirounga > Mirounga leonina. The sequence goes on from NW_023270454.1 coordinate 48,458,227, forward strand.
GTCTCTCGTGGTTTGTCTCCCTCTCTGATGACTTACCATTCAGTTTTCCCTCCCTTCCCCTATGATCCCCTGCACTGTTTCTTATATTCCACATATGAGTGAAACCATATGATAATTGTCTTTCTCAGATTGACTTATTTCACTTAGCATAATACTCCCAATTTTCATCCACATTGATGTAAATGGTAAATATTCATCCTTTCTAATGGGAGCCAAAATTCTTATGAGCTATACCTATGCTCATCCTTTTATTTACTTTATTTAACTTTGATAGTAAAGGAGTTTTCACTTAACAAAAGATCTTAAAGAGGACAAAGCTTTCATGCATTTAGAAATCAAAACGATTTTAACTCTTGAGAGGCAGAGAGTGAGAGAGAAAGAAGGAGCATTGAGCAATGTGGAAATTATTTGCAGCATTACTGTAATTTACACAAGGAACTATATAGATAATTTGTTTTGCTTGATTAGCAATAACTATAAAGGTCAAACTTCTTCCCAGTTTATTACAGAGAATTAATCTAGGATGCAATAAAATTGTCTCTGGTATTAGATACGCAGATAGTTAAGAATTGAGATTTCCCAGGTGTTGAAGTCCAGGTCAGGTAATATTTATCTGAGCACATATCAAAACAAAGTATCTTGGATTGTAATGTTGATTGAGATTTAGTAAGTATAGATGAAAATAAAAATGTTAAAAGGAAGGGGGCTTGTGCTCTTTCTACACCCGGACGATACACGGATGTTAAAAAGAACAGAGGGCATTGGAGTTCGATAGGCATTGGCATACTAGAAAAGGAATTGTCAAAAGATGATATAGTTGAGTGAAAGATTCTAGGAATGAATTTGACAAATTATCTTCGATGTTAAACAATAGACTGAGAGATGGGAATATAATAAAATTCACATTTAAGATAAAATCAGGGAGATTTTGGTGGGGGTCTGGAAAGAACAGATTACTCCATATGCTCAGGGTGAATATATTACAATGGAATGTGCTAAGTGGTGAAAGGGCAGCAGAACTGGGACTGTGTCAAAAACTAAAGTGAAGCCATCAGCCAAAGTGTACATGGATTGGCAAGTTTCATGAGACAGATGGAAAAGGAAGTATGTGCTTTGTTAGCTATGTGGTAATACTGAGAACTTCTATGATTATATTCATAATTCAATGATCCGATCAAAAATTAAGAGCTATATAATAGGATTTGATATTATATTTAATTAAAGAATTCTATGATATTTACAAGTATTGTGCTAACGTTGCTGTTTGAGTGTCAAGCAGGAGATAAACTAACTTGAGGATTCACCTAGAAGAAGATTTCACAATAATGGAAAATAAAGTGAACTTCTGTGAACTATTTGTCCCATAGGACATTTATTAATCAACAGGAGTTATTGTGGAGGAGAAACCATTGTCATATGGTTAGATAAACAATGGTAACTGGACTATATTTTGCCTAAGAATTGAACAGAAAATAAATTGACAGAATATCCTTAGAGGTAAACACTTCTTGTGTTACTTAAGCAATAATTTTCAAGGAATGTGGTCCTAAAAGGTAGAAGCTTAGTTTTTAACCCCAGTGTTGAAGGTAACTGATAATCATTAAGAAATGATTCAGCAAAGTATTTATCTCTGCAGCAGGATTTTTTTTTTTTAATCTTGTGACCCATGGGACAAACTTCAGAGAGCCCACATGATTCTGAAATGGTGTAAGAAAAAAAAAAAATGAGTAAAATAGGTGCATGGTGAGGAGTTAATTTCCTTAGTTGCCATCAGATACTCAACAGGCTGTGCAACCTAAAATAGTTAAGATTCCTTGTTCTATAGAAGAATTGAATCTACTGGTAGGCATAGATTGCTAAGGGAATATCAAGTCTTACCCAATAATACTAATGTACTTCCTTTGGGATCCTTGTATTCTCAGTTCAGGCACTCAGACTTTACAAAAGTCCACCCAAAGTCCAAGATTAAATGTACAGTGTAAGGTGACAGTCCAAATATGTAATTGAGATAGATCTAACATGAGGACAATCTCTATTTGAATAGAGATAAAGTATAACACCTAACCAAGTGTCTGGTATGTGGAAGTTTCTAGACAGATGTTCATCAATATCTGCTTTTTCTTTTGAGCCAACATCATTTTTTCTCCTATACATTAAGATATACATTGGGGTGCCTGGGTGTCTCAGTCAGTTAAGCATCCAACTCTTGATTTCAGCTCAGGTCATGAACTCAGGGTTGTGAGATCAAGCCCGTTGTTGGGCTCCACACTGGGTTTGGAGCCTGCTTAGATTTCTCTCTCACTCCCTCTGCCACCCACCCCCCTTTCGTTCTCTCTCTTTAAAAAAAAAAAAAAAAAAAAAAAAATATATATATATATATATATATATATACAAACACACACTAGCATTTAAAAATATATTCACAACAGAGTTTAATAATATTATCCTCTAAATGGGCTAGATAATTCAACTATTATAGAATAACACAACCAAATACCTAATTTTTTTTGTTTCCAAATACCTAATTTAAGAAAGTTTTTAATTATGTGGATAATTTTCAAGACTTACTCATTTAAAAGATTAGTTTAATAGATGGGCAATGGTTTAAATCTATAGCTCTGCAGTAGGAAAAAACAAAAAAACAAAAAAACAAAAAAAAAAAACAAAACTTGACACGTTCTGAGAAAAAAGCCACAGTGGATAGAAAGAACATGGAGCATGGAACAAAATAAAGTTACAGAAGTGGGCTGACTCCAAAACATTTAGGGTCTTTAGGCCACAATATTGTCATATTTTTCTACTTGCAATGGAACGCCATTGGTAAGTTTTAAGAAGGACAATGTGTATGTGACTTACATCTAAAAATTTGCTCTGGGTATCATAAGAAGCATGGGTTATAGAAGGCAGGAAAGAAAGCAAAGAGACTAGGTAGGTCGGTGTAATAATAGTTCATGTGAATTATGGAGATAATTTGGTTAAGAGGGTCGAAATAAAAAAATGGTCACATTTGAAATATACTTAGAGCCAACGAGCATAACTGATATATCAGGAGTAGAAGCTGTAGAATATTTGTTGTGAGCAATTCAGTATATGATGATGCCAATTACTCATATGGGGACAACTAAGGAAGAATACCTTGTTAGGGAAAAATCATGAGTTCTCTATGGGTCTGTTAAGCTTAAAGAGTCTTTTAAATGTTTAGATAAAGATGCCAAGTAGATAGTTAAGCATATGAGTCTGGAATTCAGTGCCAAGAAGAGTTTTAGAAAATACCTTTCAGTATTGGGTTTGGGGAGGGAGGATTAGAGAATATATTGGATATACTCTCTAATATAAATAAATATATTAGAAGAGTATATTAGAAATAAACTTTACTTTCTGAGGAAAAATTTGACAAGACAAGAAGTTGGAAATTTTCATTTCACCCTTTTAAAAATGAAGAGGAAATTCAGTAACTACAGTAGCTGGAAATTACTTGAAAGAATGCATGTATATGTGTATATATATGTTTGCATATAAACTAGAGTGACATTTGAGAAAGAGGTGGTAATTTATTATCATTGTAAAGTATGCAGTAATAATAGTGTTATTATTGTAAGTATGCACATAAAAATAAGAATTTCAAAATATCCTTCATGTTATCTCCCTCCTAACATTTAAATTTCTTTATGTAAGCACAGAGCTCAATTGAATTTGTACAAATATCAATAAACATCTATATATTTGTATGTAATAAATAGACTAAGAGAAATGGTTAAATGTGTAAAAATATTGTGGTCTCTGTTGATGGTTTGCCATATCATATCTTACAGAGGACAGATAAATATGGTATTTCATTGAACCTGTTTATTACTATTTTGATGTACAGTGTCAGTCCTAAAAGAGGTTACATATCCCTATAAAGAATGCATTTTTCGGAGCACCTGAGTGGCTCAGTCGGTTGAGCGTCTGCCTTCGGCTCAGGTCATGATCCTGGGGTCCTGGGATCGAGTTCCGCATCGGGCTCCTTGCTCCGCGGGAGGCCTGCTTCTCCCTCTCCCACTCCCCCTGCTTGTGTTCCCTCTCTCGCTGTGTCTCTCTCTGTCAAAAAAATAAATAAAATTAAAAAAAAAAATAGAGCTTAAAAAAATAGAATGCATTTTTCTTTTTCTTACTCTAAATTACCTTTGGTTACGAGCATTGAAAAGTTTAAAATATAATTACTCTTCGGCAAGATAATACCCAGATATCTAATACGTTAGGTATATAAAAATAATTTCAGTGGAATTAGCAAACCCTTAATTTAAACACCAACATCCTTTTTCTGTGATACCCCTCTAGATGGCCGATTAACACATGTCTAGAGAAAAAGATAAAAAGTTTATCTTCAAAGAAAGGTCCAACCTGGAGTCAGAGGTCCTACTCTTCCCCAACCATGGCAACTCGGTGACCTCAGTTAGTGAGCCACAAAATAAGAAGACTTCAAAGAGCTGCAAAAGGTTTTGGTACAAAAGAGGGTTTATAGATGTGAAGGGGAAAACAGCATGAGGAACTCTAGAGGTGATGCTCACATTAGCTGTGGACTATGCCACAAAAGGAGAATTTCATCGATTAAGGATAGAGAGGAGAATTGCAACAATGAAAAGAAATACCACCTGCTGACTAAGAAAACGAGAAAGGAAAGCAAAATGAAATCTCTTGAGAAATGCTCTGCTGCTATTAGCTGAAAAAGTCAATGAGGGTGTTCTGTTTTGTTTTTTCCTATCACTTACGATCACAATGCAAAAAAAAAAAAAAAAAAAAGAAAAGAAAAGAAAAGAAAAAGAGTATAATTGGCAAGATTGACAACCATCTTGACCAAGAAGAGGATATAATGAAATCATAAAACTGGTTTAGTTCTCTTTTTCTTCCGCAACTTTAAAAAGTTTTGTTATTTTATTTTTAATTCTGAGTGTGCATCTTTTGGTGATATCTATCATAGTTGAGGACGTCAAATCTATGGTTGAGCTGATAAGCAAGCATGATGAACAAAGTCAATTTTCTAAGGAAGTTAATACCGTTCGTTCTAAAAAAAAATCACTTGTCAAAATTTAATAAAGCAGATCAAATGCCACTTAAATGTAGTGAAAAAACAAGGGAAAAAATATGAAGGTAAGCAACCCTAATAAATTAAGAACTTGCTTAGGGTAAAAAATCATAAATAGATCAGTACAATTTTTTTAAAAAATGGTAGATAGGATATAGAGAAATTAAATGTAGCACATTTTTAAAAGATTTTATTTATTTGACAGAGAGACACAACCAGAGAGGGAACACAAGAAGGGGGAGTGGGAGAGGGAGAAGCAGGCTCCCTTCTGAGCCAGGAGCCTGATCCCAGGACCCTGGGATCATGACCTGAGCCGAAGGCAGACACCTAAGGACTGAGACACTCAGGCGCCCCAAATGTAGCACATTTTGAATGTCTCTAAAGGCAAGTATCTTAATACATTGCAGCAAGAAGATGATGGTGAGGTTCCTATGTATATTTGGCCTCTGATTTTGTTATTGATGACTGACTATATATATTTTTGGGTCACTGGTTTACGGCTGCCTGTGGTTATTGTGGTCTTGATTTTTATAGCCCTATGAAATGCTGACAACACTAGTGAATGAACTACATTTGAGAAGAGTGGTGAGTAGGAAACAAAAGTCAAGATAATAAGTTTGAGCTTTATAATATGTATTAATTTCTATATCCAACATTGAGCAAAACACTGGCTCATTGTGGACATTATATAAATATTTTAAATGATTTAATGAATGGTATAAATTATCTTATTGACTCTCTTCTCATTTTTTTTTTTAAAGATTTTATTTATTTGACAGAGAGAGCACAAGCAGGGGGGGTGGCTGGCAGAGGCAGAGGGAGAAGCAGACTCCCCACCGAGCAGGGAGCCCGATGTGGGACTCGATCCCGGGACTCCAGGATCATGACCTGAGCCGAAGGAAGATGCTTAACCGACTGAGCCGCCCAGGCACTCTGACTCTCTTCACATTTGAATCCTAAGGAGATACACAAAATAATTTGCATACGTAAAAAGTGAATTTTGCTTTTATATGAGTGTCTATGACGTCACTAATTATGGGAGCTTGAGTTTACAGATTTACATGTTTTGCTTTGCAGAGGTTCACCTTGAAACCACCATTGCTAGCCTGGTCTAATTTTCTTGTGAAATTAATTAGACATGAAGTAAGTACATGGAAAATTAGCACAAATAAATAATGATAATGTAGAAAGATGTTCTTTTGTAATACTGGTAACTTACGAATAAATTTTTAATGAACTGATTACAATTTCTGAGTATATTTGCAAGCAAAAGGTAAAATAAAAAAACAAGTAATCAAGCAAATCTGTTCTTTTTGGGTTTTGCTTACTCTAATGTCTTTGTATGATACCTTTTAGCTTTATGAAACTTTTTCACTTCCATTCACCCCAAGTATGACTTAAATGACTCAGCGTTGAAATGAATTGTTTGGGCAGTGATTTTGTGGGTATGAGTACACTGTCATCTTTCTTTTGCTACAAAATCTGTTCTTTGGAAACATGTACAGAATATCATGACAGCGAAAAATTCATTCACTAGAGATCTTATATGGCAATGCAGGCAGAATCATTGCCATCAGGGCATGAAAATGCTTACTAGAATAGCTGTCTGCTAGAGAGGACAAATTGCTGCCTCTTTCATGATGGAAGACATCCATTGGAAAGAGTTCAATATGATCAGTCTGCCAGCAGGTGGGTGAGTTACCTCACTGAAAAATAAATCACTGGAGAATAGTAGAGCATAGACTTGGCTTCTGCTTTTTCAAGTTTGGCATCATCCATGGCAGTAGACCAAACTTCAATGAGAACAAATCTTGTTTGTTGAGTTCATGCCTAGCCTCTTAAATTCTGCTTCCATAGTCACTTTGCACATAGACCCATCATGTAAGCACCAAGAAGGCTGATGATAAAAGTGGACTAATATCCAGAATATGTATCATATTGTCCACCCGACTATTGATGGATTCCTCTGCAATGGAGAAACTTAAGTGAACTTTCCCAAGGGCCACAAATGTCTGCACACTTGCTGCTCATTCTGAGAAACCCACCCACATATCACTTCATCATATTTTCTCATCAAATCTTATAATCATTTTCTTTCTAGTTCTTTACCAACTAGCCAAACCAATAAGCATCACACATTACTTAGCATAAATTTTAAACTCTAGTCATTTCTTCTTTCATATAAAATGCTCAACCAAAGGCCAAAATTCTGTCTAAAAGTATTTCTCTTTACCACTGTCTTCCAGGGCCTCCATGTGAAGAGTTGAAGTGCAGCAGGAGCCCATTTCTACCCAATGGAAGAATTTTATACTGACCTATGAAATATTTCACTTCCTCTATCAGTTGTTCATACTGAATAGTTCATGAGGTCAGCGTTTGGGAAAAGGCAAGCGGAGCCATGCACCCGTAGGTGTTGTAAGAGTCTCAGTCATCTGCTCCTAACTTATTTAGACTCTGTTTGTACACAATCTCATGTCCATTTTATAACGTAGAGATGTTATTCACATCCAGCTTTATGAAAGAGGAAGAAATCAGTTCCTAACAAGTTGTTTTGATCAAATACCATTTGAAGTGCCCAGAAAAACATGAAATTTATAACAAGGCCAGAGAACGACACCTAAGCTATGTTTTTAAAGGGGATTATTTATTAGCAAAGGAATAGGTTATGTGAAATGTCCTGGGAAAAGAAAAGAAAGGAAAAGAAAACTCCTGGGTATGTGCTTGGTTCTTCTCTGGCAATTGATTGCCAGAGGTCCCTACTTTGTACTCACCAACTTCATGTGTGGCATACAATTGGATATGCTGTGCTCAAGGCCTAAGTGATGGGAAGCTCGCACTGCAGCCTGGACTTGCTGCACAACTTCTTTGTTTTTTGACATCCCTAGAAATTAGCAACCTCACAAGTTACTGGGTGAATGGTTTGAAGCCCACCTAGATATGATACCTTTTGCTTCCAAAATTTTAAGTGGTTTGCTTAGCATTATGCTTCTTTCTAATTGCTGAGGGGTATAAGATGCGGCAACTTATTTTTAAACTTAGAACCTTAGCTAAGTCAAGGGATACAAAAGCAAAAATAAACTGTTGGGACCACATCAAAATAAAAAGCTTTTGCACAGTGAAGGAAACCACCAACAAAACAAAAAAGCAACCTACAGATTGGGAGAGGATATTTGAAAATATTATATCCAACAAGGAGTTAATATCCAAAATACAGAACTTACACAACTCACCACCAAAAAACCCCAAGCAATATGACTTAAAAGTAGGCAGAGGACCTAAACAGACATTTTTCCAAAGAAGACATACAAAGGCTAACAGACACAAGAAAAGATACTCAACATTCAACATCATTAATCATTAGGGAAATGCATAGCAAAACCACAATGAGATATCACCTTACACATTTCAGAATTCCTTGTCAGGAAGACAAGGAATAACAAGTGTTGGAGAAGATGTGGACAAAAGGAACCCTCATACACTGTTGGTGGGAATGTAAATTGATACAGCTACCGTGGAAAACAGTATGGAGGCTCCTCAAAAAATTAAAAATGGGGCACCTGGGTGGCTCAGTCATTAAGCATCCGCCTTTGGCTCAGGTCATGATCCCAGGGTCCTGGGATCGAGCCCCGCATCAGGCTCCCTGCTCAGCGGGAAGCCTGCTTCCCCCTCTCCCACTCCCCCTGCTTGTGTTCCCTCTCTGGCTGTCTCTCTCTCTGTCAAATAAATAAATAAAATCTTTAAAAAAAATAAAAATAGAAGTTCATATGATCCAATAATTCATTTATTTACCCAAAATAAATGAAAACACCAATTTGAAAAGATATATGCACTTTTATGTTTGTCACAGCATTAGAACCTTAGCCCCTTCTTCCTTGAAGTGTGGTTCACCAAAAGCAGCATCAACATTATCTAGTCGTTTGTAAATAATGCAGAATCTCAAAGCCTAAGCCCAGACCTACTGAATCACCACATGCCTCTTAACAAAATCCTCAAATGATTTGTATGCAGGCTTGTTTGAGTATGAGAAACATTGCCCTTAACTACTACATGGAATTTCATTATTATAGAAAATCCCTAAATTTTGATATTTTATTTTTCACCTTTAGGCACATATGTGTTTAACTAAAATATCTCAGTTATTTAATACCACAGCTCACGACACCAAAATATGTTAATTTTTTAAAAGATCTTATTTATTTATTTGACAGAGAGAGACAGCGAGAGAGGGAACACAAGCAGGGGGGAATGGAAGAGGGTGAAGCAGGCTTCCCGCCGAGCAGAGAGCCTGATGCCGAGTGTGATCCCAGGACCCTGGGATCCTGACCTGAGCCGAAGGCAGACGCCTAATGACTGAGCCACCCAGGCACCCCAACATGTTATTAATTGATTCGGCAACAGTTATGTTTAATGGGGTGTTTAGATAATCAATAACTTCATGTACCATACCCCAACAGGATAGAATAATTGAGATAGCCCTAAATTAGTATTACGAAGATTTACTGCTCTCCCTTTCTGCTTCTAGAAGTCCTTGCTAATTCATATGGAAAGTGATATAATTGCCAAATCAGTAACCCATCCTTATTTGTTCCGAGGTACCAAAACTGGAATAGTAGCTGTAACTGGATTTAGCATGTCTTTAAATTTAAGATAATCCACAACTAGTTTCCAGCTAATCAGAAATTTAGTTGATACAATCACCCTGAAATACTGAATAGAATGTTGCTTTTGCTTTACTCCTTTGATAGGAAGGGCCAGAGGCTTGCAATTGACTCTTTCTACCAAGAGCCAAAAACTACTTAGGGTTTTGGGGATTATATTCATTGTTGTATATAGCCTGTCCCAGGAATGAAGGGGTAGGTAGAGGGTTGATAACTGAATCCAACGGACCCCCTTTTATAAGAACTCTGAAACTTCATGAATCACCAGATGTTCATTGGTTCATGTATGCTGACAGATGAACTACCCAGTGTCAGCCCAGTGTCAGTATCTAATAAACCCTCCAAAGCATGGTTATTTCCATTTCCCCAGCACAAAAATCAACTGGTAATCATCTGCAACGTCCCTGTGAGGAAGGCTTAAAGAAAAATTTATAGTATATACTTATGGCAATAGGGTCAGATTCTTCTTTAATTGAAACTAGGTGGTTATCCTTCAAAAAGCTTTGGGCCTATAAATTTATTTAGATCTGGAAATTGTTGCAAGGCCTTCATTTTCAATTGCAATATTTCAAATGTGATGTCTACCCACCCACTCTAGAAAAAAAATGCAATTATATAGGCCAATTTATGTTTTATTACACTGCACAACTGTTTCTCTATATCCCTGCAAAATATAAATTATTAAGTAATGGAACACATTTATTTTATTCACTATTTCTCCCTGGAAGACCTTGCAATTCTTCTCTTACTTCCCGTCAGTAATAAACCCGGAGGCAATGAGGGGATGGAGTGAATATTGAGGAGAATAGGTAGTCCTGTAAAAAGAAAAATCACTAGTAACTCTCAACAAGAAACAAAGTGCAATAACACACACACAAATAACAATATGGCAAAAACTACTGAAATAGAATAATTTCTTAAAAAAAGTAACCGAAGTTTACTTGGGAAAATTCTACAAAAATAAATTTGAGAATAAAGTTAAAATTGATATTCATCTTTATAAATATAATTTACTAAAAATTGCAACTGAAGAGTCAAAAGATTTAAAGACTCATTAGCCACAGAATAAATAGAGAATATTAACAATCACCCACACAAAAGCACACAGTTCAGATGTTTTTACAGGACAATTCTACTATATTGTCAAAAGCTAGATAATAACAATGTTATTTCAAATATTTCAAGCTAGAGTAAAAGTAGAGAAACTTCTAAATTATTAGTATAAAGCAAGAATATTACTAAATGATTTTAATAGGGTTTGCATAAAAACATGATAAACCAATCTTAATGAGTAACTGGAGTATGAAACTAGGAAATATAAATAAATAACTAGGAAATATAAATAAACAGAAACTAATAGTAAGTTGAAAGTTAGTTCATGTTCAATATTAAGGTATTCAATAATATAATTCGTTACATCACCAGATATAAGGAGGAAAATTGTATTATTACTGATATAATGATATAAGTTCTTTGAAAAAAATACAATACCCATTCCTCATCAAAACTTTAATGAAATAAAAAATTCATGAATAATTCCTTAATTTGGAGATAAATATTTATATATTTCAGTCCTAGATTCAACAACTTAATTAATGATGAAATATGAAAATATATTACAGGAAGCTTACCGAGGTCAAAATCAATATAACAAATTGATTGTATTTCTATATGCTAAAAGTATACAATTTTAAAATCAAATTAAGAAAATAATGCAATTTACGAGGCGCCTGGTGGTTCAGTTGGTTAAGTGTCTGACTTCGGCTCTGGTCATGATCCCAGCGTTCTGGGATCAAGCCCCACGTCCGGTTCCCTCATCAGTAGAGAGCCTGATTCTTCCTCTCCCTCTGCCTGCCACTCTGCCTACTTGTGCTCTCTCTCCATATCTCTGTCAATTAAATAAGTATAATCTTAAAAAAAAGAAAACAATTCAATTTACAATAACATCTAGAAGAATGGAATGCTTAGAAATAAATTTAACAAAAGACTTGCAAATTTTGCTCAATGAAAACTGCAAAACGTTGTTGAAAGAAACTTAAGAAGTGACTAAATAAATAGAAAAACATTGCATGGGCATGGATCAGGAGACTTAATCTTGTTCACTGTTGGTGGTAATGTAAATCAGTGCGGCCACTGTGGAAAACGTATGGAGGTTACTCAAAAAATTAGAAATTGAACTACTATATGATCTAACAATATTATTTCCAGGTACAGATCCAAAATCACTATATCAATGAGATAGCTGCACTCCTATTTTTATTGTGGCATTATTCACATTAGTAAAGGCATGGAAACAACCTAAGTGTCTGTTAGTGGATGAATGGATAAAGAAAATGTGGTGTGTATACACAATGGAATACTATTTGGCCATAAACAAGGAAATCCTATTTGTGACAATATGGATGGGGTTTGAGGGCATTATGCTAAATGAAATAAGTCAGACAAAGAAAGACAAATATTGCATGGTATCACTTATACATAGAATCTAAAAAAAAAAAAAAAAAAAAACACAAAACAAAGAGTAGGTTGGTGGTTTCCAGGAGCAGATGAAATGAGGTAGTGGGGTGGGAGAAATGGGTGAAGTTGGTCAAAGGGTACAAACTTCCAGTTATAAAATGAATAAGTTCTGGGGGTGTAAGATACATTATGATGATGTTTTTAATAATATGTATTTATTGTATACTTGCCAGTTGCTAAAAGAGTAAATCTTAAAAGTTTTCACCACAATAATAGGTAATTATGTGAGTTGAGAGATGTGTTAACTAACTTTATTGTTTTAATCATCTCTCAATATATGCATGTATCAAATCATCCCACTGCATACCTTAAACTTAGATACTGTTATAGGTCAATTATATATATCAATAAAGCTAAAAAAAATAAAAGTGGACAGAAGATTTGAAGATATTTCTCTAAAGAAGAGATACAAACAGCAACACACATGAAAAGATGCTGAATGTCATTAGCTATTAGGGTAATGCAAATTATAACCACGAGGAATACCGTTTCTCACACACTAGGATGTTATTATGAAAAAGACACACAGTTACAAGTGTTGGTGAAAATGTGGAGAAATTACAACCTTCATGTTTCTAGTCTGTATGTAAGATGACGCAGCTGCTGTGGAAACAGTTTTCCATGTCCTCATAATATACAAACATACTCCTATATGACCTAGCAATTCTACCTCTAAATATATACCTCCCAAAATAAAAACATATGCCCACTACAAAACTTGTCCACAAATGTTTATACCAATATTCATAATAGACAAAAAGTGGAAAAAAACTCAAATGCCCATCACTGATGAATGGATAAACAAAATGTGGTATATCCGTGCCATGGCAAATAATTTGGCAATAAAAATAATAAAGTGCTAAAGCATGCTACCATGTGGATGAACTTTGATAGTATGCTAAGAATAAGAAGCCAGACAGGAAAAATCACTGTATGATTCTGTTTTATGAAATGTCCAAATGAGACAAATCCATAGAGACTTAAAATAGATTGATGATTGTTGGGGCTAAATTGAAGGGAGGTGAGGGAGTGGCTACTTAATGAATATGGCATTTTATTTGGGAGGGGTGATCAAAATGTTTTCAAATTTAGATTTTAGGTGATGGTTGCACAACCCCATGTATGTACTGAAATGTACACTTTAATGGTTGAATTATAAAAACAAGAAATGTATATAAAAGACATAGGAAGGGGGGAAATTAGAGGGCTAGACGAACCATGAGAGACTATGGACTCTAAGAAACAAATAGAGTTCTAGAGGGGAGAAGGGTGGGGGGATGGGTGAGCCTGGTGATGGGTATTAAAGAGGGCATGTACTGCATGGAGCATTGGGTGTTATACGCAAACAGTGACTCATGGACCACTACATCAAAAACTAATGATGTAATGTATGGTGATTAACATAACATAATCAAAAAAACAAAAAACAAAAAAACAAAACAAAACAAAACAAAAGACATATATAGATAATGTATATAATTTGTTGGAATATACATATACATGTATACACATATATATTTATAAATATACTTATATATATTTATATACATGCTTATATAATTTGCTGGATTTTCTCAGGTGTATGTAAAATTTCCTGGATTTGCTAGCTCCAGAAAAAGAAATTCTTTGACATTTTATTAATTTTTTATAATTATGTAATACAAATATGTTTTCTAGCTATATAAATATTCCAAGGCGATTAACTTGTTTTATATATTCCCATATAGTGCATATTCTCCATATTTCTGTATTACAATGTTTCATTACATTAAAATTTTTTTAAGATGATAACATTTTCCTGATGATATTCAGTGATTATAGCATTTGATTTGTCTTAGTGGGTTAGGTTGATTATAATCAAATAAAAACATTGAAGATATACACAATTTTGGTTTTTGATTACAAAGTAAGTTATGTTATATTTATTAATTTTTTAGTCACCTCTCATATTCTAGCCAAATTATCATGTTAATTTAATCAGGTTGTGTGAGTTGGGTTGGAGATGTTAATACATTAAAGTAGATGCAATCCAACATTTAAAAATATACTTTATCTTTAATATACTATTACAAATAAAGGACAATTTATATACACTAGTCTTGTTGTGAGATTTAAAATCAGATTTGATTTTCAAAATGTATAGACAGTCCCTGATTTATGATGGCTTATGATTTTTTTGTCTTTATGATGGTGCAAAAACGATTTGCATTTAGTAGCAACCATACTTCGAATTTTCAATTTTGATATTTTTCCTGATTAGCGGTATGCATTGTGTTACTCTGTCATCATGTTGTGCAGGGGTAAGATGTACTAAATGCATTTTTGACTTATGATATCCTCAACTTATGATGAGCTTATCCAGATATAACCACATGGTAAGTGGAGGAAAATCTGTATATGTATATCAATCATTACATTGTATAATTTAAATATCCTGCAAATTTATCTGTCAATTATCCCTCAATAGAGCTGAAAAAATCAGATTTGATATGCTATTCAACATCACTATTTCTGGTAATATTTTTTTTTGTTTTAAATACTGAAAATTATCCTAAACACGTACATTGAACATTGATGAAAAATCTATTCTTACTATTTTTTTTTTTTTTAACATTGGTGTTATTTGTGGATCTCCTAAAAGTACAGCCTTATCTAGGACTTAAATAATAACTATTTCCTTGGGAGATGGCCCAAAAACTAGAAGTAAAAGAGCAGGGGACATGAGACAAAAAAGACAAAAAGCCAACATGAAGGACTTTTATTGCAATCATTCTTATATGCAAGAGGGCCTCAATTTCCTCAGAACTCTAAGATCTGATAAAATGACCCTGAGGTTGTTTCTACAAAAGAAAGAATGCCAGGGTATTTGTCCCTCACCAGCCATTGCTCATTGGTTGATGAGTAAGCCAGCAAAAATTAATCCTTTCCTCACCCCCTATCCTCCACCCCTGTCATCCTGGCTGCACTTGAGAGCAAGCCAAAAAAGATTTTACCATAATCCATTTTTTGCAAATGAGAAATCTAGTGTGCATTTAATTTAAATGATTTGTTAAGATCTCAGAAGTTTCAGGTTAGGCTTATAAATTCAGGTTCATATTCTACATTCCTAACATACTATTTAGAACTAGTTATGAATATTTTTAAAAATAATCATCAAATTAAACACTACATTTACCAAATAAATATTTCACCAAATATTGCAGAGAAAGATACATAGGTCTGTGTTAGCAAGGCAGTTAATTTCAAACTCACAAAAGTATCCACTTATTTTTTGTTGTAAAACAAAACAAAACAAAACAAAACAAAACAAAACAAAACAAAACAAAAACCACTTTATTCCAGCCAAATTAACTCTTATTATCTGTCTTGGTCCATTCCAACTCTGCTATTATACCTCTACGTGCGTGTTAAACGTAACTGGTATATACAGAATATTAGAAGTCATTTCTGCCATTCATTTAACTGACAGGTGAGTATTATCACATCCCTTTGCCAAGTTTATGAGGTCTAGATGTCATCTCATTATTCAAGCTATTAATTGTGTAAATAAACACAGACTCCTAATCCTTCAGAAAACTATAGAAAGAAATTTGAAATTGAATATTTAATAATTCAATTAGGAATCAAAATGTGTTTATTATGAAGGAATATTGCATTTCATTTATTTCCCTAGGAATTAGTTAATATTATTGCCTGGATATCTTCAATGAAGCTGTCTATAATTATAACAATAAAAAGCACATTGGATATGTGTTTTTATGCTTTACCGAACTAATATAAACTATACACTAATGAATATGTTTGCTAACTTAATATATTTAAGTAGTGTCTTCAAAAACTATGTTGAATTTTTATATAAGTTTTTTATCACAATTTGTATTTATTTATGTAACTTTCAAAATAAATTGCTATGAAGCCAGTGGTCCAGTTTATACGTGGTATCTGTGTTCTATCGCCATCATACTGTA
Organism: Mirounga leonina; assembly: GCF_011800145.1. Classification (NCBI taxonomy): domain Eukaryota; kingdom Metazoa; phylum Chordata; class Mammalia; order Carnivora; family Phocidae; genus Mirounga; species Mirounga leonina. Next base: position 48,474,435 of record NW_023270454.1, read on the forward strand.
TGTTGTCTGGAATCCCCAAGGTCTGTCTCAGTTTCCGTGTTTCACTAGAAGCACTCACAGAACTCAGAAAAACAGTTATAGTCATGGTTAGAGTTTTTCACAGCAAAAAGACACATTACAATCAACAAAGGATAAAGGCAAATAGAGCAGAATCCAGAAGGGATGAGACAAAATTTTCCAGTTGTCTCTCTCAGTGGGATTAAGACGGCATTACTGCAATCACAGAAAAAATGAGACTTATTTTTAAAGATAAAGAGGACATACCCTTTGTATGGATCAACTATCTTTACTCATCATATGATTAAAAAAACATTAAAAATATTGTCACGGATATAAAATTAGTTCTTTGTTAGTCTATTTTTTAAAAACCTTTTATTCGTAAGACTTTTAGTTTGGGACTGAAAGAAATTATTATTATTATTTTTTTTTTTATGTTATGTTAGTCACCATACATTACATCATTAGTTTTTGATGTAGTGTTCCATGATTCATTGTTTGCGTATAACACCCAGTGCTCCATGCAGAACGTGCCCTCTTTAATACCCATCACCAGGCTAACCCATCCCCCCACCGCTCTCCCCTCTAGAACCCTCAGTTTGTTTCTCAGAGTCCATGGTTCGTCTCCTCCTGCTATTCCCCCCCTTCATTTTTCCCTTCCTACTATCTTCTTCTTCTTCTTCTTCTTCTTCTTCTTCTTCTTCTTCTTCTTCTTCTTCTTCTTCTTCTTCTTCTTCTTCTTCTTCTTCTTTTTCTTTTAACATATACTGTATTATTTGTTTCAGAGGTACAGGTCTGTGATTCAACAGTCTTACACAATTCTCGTTTTAACCCTTATATTATACACTGCAATTAAAAGACACTTTCTCATTTAAGTATTTTGTGCAAACCAAGAAACAGACTCTTAACTATAGAGAACAAACTGATGGTGACCACTGGGGAGGAAAGGGGGTATGGGTGAACTAGGTGATGGGGATTCAGGAGGGCACTTGCTGTGATGAGCACCAGGTGCTGTATGAAGTGTTGAATCACTATATTGTACACCTCATACTAGTATTACACTGTATGTTAACTAACTGGAATTTAAATAAAAACTTGGAGAAAAAAAAAGGAAGTCATGGGACTAAAAGGCACAGCATAGGGAATATAGTCAATGGTATTGTAATAGTGTTGTATGGTGACAAATGGTAGCTACACTTGTGGTGAGCCAAGCATACCCTGTAAAAAGTTGAATCACTATTTTGTATACCTGAAACTAATGCAACATTGTATGGCAACTATACTCAAATAAAAACAATTTAGAAATATATAAATAAGTAAAAAGAAAATAAAAACATAAATCTGTAAAAAAGTATCTTAAAATAAAATTTCTTTAAAGAGGTTTAACCACAAGCTACAAATAAAATGTGTTTGAAATTTAAATTATAAATTATTTGACACAATATATTTCCTCAAGAAAATTGTTTTAAAGTTCTACCAACAAAGCCTACTGCTTATCTTTATTTACGTAGCTTTAAATATTTCCTTAAATCAAATATATGATCAAGACAACAAATAAAGCATTTAAAAGAAATGTACCTTTTTTTTTTTTTTTGCTTTTCTTTATATCTAGATTTTTAGGGTAGAGGAAGACATTTATTTGTTTTATTTAGATAATAGTATTATCACTGTATTTATTAAGCTTTAATTCCTATGGGACTTCAGCATTCTCCCAGATTTGTTTCTCTTCTTATTAGAATACTTCCTCTAAAAACGTTTTTATTAATAATTTTCATAGCAGAATTTTTAAGCATCGTGTGCTTGAGACTGAATTATTCCAATATTAAATTTGAATCTCATTGTGTTCAAGATAATAATGTAGGTTCAAGTTTCTTTTCCCCTCAATACTGTGTGTGCATGTGTGTGTGTGTGTGTGTGTGTGTGTGTGTACACAGAGAAAAAGAGCGAGCAAGCAAAAGGATATATATAGTTAAAGGGTAACTTTCAAGAAATGAACAAGAGTTAAAGATTTACTTGACTCATTATTAATGAGAGAATCAGGTAGATGTTACAAAGGGATCAAAGGAGAAATCAAAGAAGCATGACTTTATATGTAGTAAAGGAATGTTGAACTAAATTCACACATGGATAAAAAACTGGCTTTCTTTATGTGGAGAGAGGTGTCAGTTGAAGCTTCACTGGATGTAATTCATTTGCATGTGCATAAACAGGAATGATTGTGTACTGTTATACTAAGTTGTGAAATGACTCAAAGGCAACTAAATAATCAGCCCCAGAAGGGTAATTTCTATCAATACATGGTTTTTCATTAGAGATGCCCTGCAGCCTTTTTTTGTTTACCCTAACTTTTCTTACACATTTCTTCCGTTCTCTATCAAAATAATTCCAAACAAGTATTATTCTTGATTGCAAATAAGGAGGGTTTTATTGGACATGGCCTATTTAATCCAGTTTATTTAAATAGGTTCAGCAAGAACATTAGTTTTCCTATAGGCCTTCCTATATTTGCTATGCTGGAAGTTTTTATAAGGAATCTCAGATTTGACTTTTAGAAACCTCTATTATTTATTATCACAAGACTAGGAAACCAAACTCAAAAAGCTCTCTTCCAGATTTCACGTGCAGTGTTTATAATTTGTGTAAATCCCTCTCTTCTTAAGAGCTCAAAAGGGTTCTAAGGATCCTTGACTTGCCAGGAAATGATCTTTCTTACCATCTGTAAGGCTAAGAACCCTGTATGCCAGGTAGCAGGCCATTTTTTTTGGTGGAGCTTTGTAAACTTTGGTTCCATAAAGTCAAACTTAGTTTTTAAAAAATGGTTTATCATATCTGATTAAATAACCATTATTATCAAATGACATGGCAGACAAAGCCTTAGTTTCTTTATCTTTCCAATTTATCCTAGTAAAAGGGGGAAAAGATTATTACTGAACAATATTCTTATTGTATAATCCTTGCCATATAAAAGTAAGAAAATTCAATTAGAATTTTTTGAAATGTGGATGGGGGTGTCTGTGAGAACACTTAATTTTTTAGAGTCATTTTTTTTAGATTACAGTCAAATTGAGAGGGAGGTACAGAGATTATCCATATACCCCCTGCCCTAATATATGCATAGCTTCCCTAGGAGTCAACATCACTCACCAAAGTGTTACTTTTTTTTTTTTTTTTTTTTTTTTTTTTAACCAAAGATGAACCTATATTCACACATAATAATCTCCCAAATTGTATAGTTTACCTTAGGGCTCAGTGTGTTGTACATTCTACGGGTTTGGGCAAATGTCTATCACTATAATTTCATGGAGAGTATTTTCACTGCCCTAAAAATCCTTTGTGCTCTGCCTATTTATCTCTTCCCCCTACCTCTGGTAACCACTAGTTTTTTCATTGTCTTTATAGTTTTGCCTTTTGTAGAATGTTATAGTTGGAATCATATAGTATGTAGCCTTCAGATTGGCTTCTTTCACTTAATAATAATGCATTTAAGGTTCTTACACGATCTTTTATAGCTTAATAGCACATTTCCTTTTTAGCTGTAAATAATATTCCATTGTCTGAACATACGAGAATTTACTAACCATTCGCCTAATGAAGGACCTCTTGGTTTATTACAAGTATTATCAATTATTACTAAAGCTCCTATAAACATCTGAGTGCAAGTTTTTATGTGGACAAAAATTTTCAACTCCTTTAGGCAAATATGAAGGAATGCAATTACTGGATTGTATGATAGGAGTATGTTTAACTTTGTAAGAAACCACCAATCTGTCTTCCAAAGTGGCTGTGCCATTTTTCATTTCCACCAGCAATGTATGAGAGTACCTTTTGCTCCACTCCATATCTTTGCCAGCATTTGGTGTTAAAAGTGTGCCCAATTTTACCTTTCTAATAAGTATGTAATGGTATCTGATTGTTGTTTTAATTTGTATTTCCCTGATGACACATGATGTGGAATATCTTTCATTTGTTTATTTTCCAACCGTATTATCTACTTTGGTAAGACATCTGTTAAAGTCTTCAGCTCATTTTTTTAACCGAGTTCTTTGGTTTTTTATTGTTGAATTTTAAGAGTTCTTCATATATTTTGGACAGCAATTCTTTATAAGACGTGTCTTTCGAAATTATTTCTTCCCAGACTGTGGTTTGTCTTCTTATGCTCTTGACATTGTCATTTGAAGAAAGAACCTTTTAACTTTATTTTTTTTAAAGATTTTATTTATTTATTTGACAGAGTGAGATACAGCAGGAGAGAGAGCACAAGCAGGGGGAGCAGGAGAGGGAGAAGCAGACTCCCCGCTCAGCAGGGAGCCTGAAGTGGGGCTCGATCCCAGGACCCTGGGATCATGACCTGAGCCGAAGGCAGACACTTAACGACTGAGCCACCCAGGCGCCCCAGAAAGAACTTTTTAACTTTAATGAAGTCTAGTTTATTGATTATTTCTTTCATGGATTGTGCCTTTTGTGTTGTATCTAAAAATAGATTATCACACCAGATAATCTAGGTTTACTCCAATGTTATATCTTCTAAGAGTTTTATAGTTCTGCATTTATATTTAGGTCTGTGATCCATTTTGAGTTAATTTTGGGGAAGGGTGTAAGTCAGCACCTAGGTTCATATTGATGTCTTGTTCTTCTAGCACCATTTGTTGAAGAGACGATCTCTGTTTCTCTGTGATGCTTTTGCTCCTTTGCCAAAAATTAGCTATTTTTTTGCAAGTGTGCATCCAGTTTCTCTGTTCTGTTCCATTGATCTATTTGTCTTCTCTGTCACCAATATCAAACTGTCTTGATTACTATATTGTTATAGTAAGTCTTGAAGTCAGATCGTGTCAGTCCTCCAAGTTTGCTATTCTCCTTCAATATTGTGCTGGTTATTCTCGGTATTTCTTTTCTTTATACAAAATTTTGAATCAACTGGTCAATATTCATGAATTAACTTTTTGAGATTTTGATGGTGATTGCATTGAAGCTATAGATGAAATTGGGAAGAACTAACATCTTGGCAATTTTTAGTTTTCCTAACCTTGAACATGCAATATTTCTCCATTTATTCAATTCACTTTTTATTTTGTTTATCAGAGTTCTATAGTCTTCCTCATAGGGATCTTGTACATATTTTGTTAGATGTATGTCTAGATGTATGTCAAGAACAGTGAAGTGTGTGAGATGTCACTCCACTTGCACAGTTACAGCCTGGAAAATAGTTGTATTTCTTTTTAGATTTTTGGTGCTAATACAAATAATATTGTGTATTTAATTCCCAATTCTGCTTGTTCATGGTTGTTATATAAGAAAGCAATTAACTTTTATATGATAACTTTGTATCCTGCAACCTGGCTATAACTGACATTGGTGACAGGAGGTCTTTTTTGTCAATTCTTTTGGATTTTCTACAAAGATGATCATGTCATCTGCAAAGAACATTCTATTTCTTCTCTCCCAATCTGTATACCTTTATTTTTCCTTTTCCTTTTTTGCCTATTCCATTGGCAAGGACTTCTGGTATGATGTTGAAAAGGAATAATATGAGGGGACATTCTTGCTTTATACCCGATCTTAGTGGGAAAATTTGGGTTTCTTACCATTAAGTATGTTAACTGAAATTTTTACAGTCAGATATAATTTTTAAATATTTCATTTCAGTTTTTGAAAGCAGAGCCTATTAAGTCATCATGGGTTGGAGACAGTTTAAGAAGAAAAATACTATATATATATATATATATATATATGCACATATATATATTTGAATATATATATGCACACATATATATGCATATATATATATATATATTCAAATAATAGAACATTAAAACAATCCCAACAATATTCCAAAAAATTGTATAATTAAATTTCCTTCATCAGTTCATTAGGGTCTATATAATTAATTCTTGTTCTCCTGGATCTTGGATTAACATTAATTCTAAAAAGAGTTGGAAATCCTGCCATCCCAGTGGTGTGGTCTGAATGTTGTCTAAGCAATAACATCAGAAGGCTATACCCAAAGACTATTCTTTGAAGTGTCATTGGTTTTAGGTAATTGACAGAGTGCCTTCCACAGACAGGGCTTTGAGACTCTTTCTTTAATGAAGAAAGAAACTCTGGCCTGTAGATTTAGTGCAGGGCTTTTAGGTTAACATCAGAGTAAAATAAAAAATCTATATGTAAATGATGGACACATAATATAATCATGGCTAATTTATCACTGATAATTTTCGAGTGTGAAGCTTATGATAAAAATTTACAACAAAAATAATGCAAGTGACAGAAAAATGCATGTTTCTGAGGCATAAAAAATAAGGAAAAATAGTCATTTCCCCCATATTAGGTAAGATGTCATTAAGGGCAATGATTAAGTTTATTTTCAGAGAAGTCAATGAATGTTACAGCTAATTTATACAAATTGATTAACATCATTTTTATAGTAGAAAAGCTTTTGATATATAACATAAAAGAATATTAGTATATCAAGAACATACCAATAAAATCCCAGGAATATAGCAAGAATATATCAAGAATATCAAGTAAGCTGATTCAGTAAGTCTGGCATAGAACTTAAATATCTGTATTTTTATAAAATATTATAGATAACTTGGATATGCACCCTAATTAAAAAAGAACTGGTTTAGAAGATGTTAAATTTAAAGAAGGTTGAGGCCAAGTAAACATTTTAAATAATAACTAATGTTATCTCTGGTAACACTTGACCCTTATCAAGTATCAGGTAACTAAGCACTGGGACTCTGATAAACAGAAAGATTATGAACACTGACAATTTCTGGGAAATTCGTTTTGTCAAGAACAGTGAGGTGTGTGAGATGTCACTCCACTTGCACAGTTACAGCCTGGAAAATAGTTGTTTATTGATACAACTGGATCAACAGCCTGAGTGACATGTAACATCAGTCCTCCACACCTTACTCTGCAGATAACATGAGATTTACATCCTGAAGATGAGGGACAAAGAACATCATCTTTTCTGTTTATGTTATGGAGAGACATTGCTGTCTGCCTCTACTCCCAAAAGAAAATGGGGGAAAAAAAAAAAAAAGAGCTTTTACTGTTTTGAGGCTTGGAGGAAATAATTTTCGCCCTAATCTTTTTAGGTATGTAAATCAACCTTTCTGAGAGCCAGATGGACCTGAATGTCACAAGGTTTTACAAGCTAGAGATGTCTTCTAATTCTGGAATTCATCCCTTCTGACATGTAAATATCTATGTAGTGCCTCAGTCCTCCTCAGGGCTTAACCCAGGGAGCTAGTTCAGTCTGTAATCACTTGGCTCTCTAGGGAAGACACTAGAAGTTTATTATCCTTTCAGATCAGAACATAGACAAAGAATAAATGACAGATAACAGATAAATGACTACAGATCTGGTCTCTCATGGTATATGAAAATTAAAATATTTCTGGGAGAGTTGAAAGCAAATATTCTCTAGGTTCGTATGATATGCACTTCTAAGTATCAGGAGGCTAAGGCATTTGCAGAAGCACTACATACAGAGAGTGGTATTTTCCCACATTTTCTTAAAACAGAAAATTTATAAATTTTTATATAAGTAATATTTTACCTATACAAATTTAATCCGGGGAAGGCTAAGCATCTCTTCTAATTTGACAGCAGTGTTCATGCTGCTCATGAATAACAACATATCAAATAAACCTAATTTCTATCACCTTTAGTGATCATAGTATATTTTTCATTCGGTAACTGTTGCTCCTAGATTAGTCTCAACCACTTAGATTATATCTCTTAGCCACAGTGACTAACTTCTATGTCAAAGAAAAAAATGAATTAGGAGGGAAGGCTGAGCAATGCAATATTGAGAAGAATCTGTCATGCACCAGCATTTTAGGTTATATACAGAAATCTTGAATGAACATAACATAACTTTCTACAGACAAAAATATCCCTTGCACAACTTCTCAAAGAGGCAAAAATGAATGTTTTTATTAACATGGACCAAAGGCATAGACTTTCTGTAACATATATCTCTGTAGCATATAAAAATAAGAAGCAAATTGAGTGCCTGGGTGGCTCAGTTGGTTAAGCAACTGCCTTCGGCTCAGGTCATGATCCTGGAGTCCCGGGATCGAGTCCCGCATCGGGCTCCCTGCTTGGCAGGGAGTCTGCTTCTCCCTCTGACCCTCCTCCCTCTCATGCTCTCTGTCTCTCATTCTCTCTCTCAAATAAATAAATAAATAAAATCTTTAAAAAAAATAAGAAGCAAATCTATGTAAACTTAAAATTATAACTAGTAGTCAACGTGTCTGTTTTATCTTAGAAATTATTTAGATAGCCAAGGAGTATTCATTAATTAACTTAACTAAACCAGTTCAAGGTTTTAAGTTACCTAAATATATTGAAAAATCATTCAAATTGACATACTACAAAACCAAGTATTGTTGTGTTTGTCATAATAATGATTCAATTTAATTCAATGCATATTACATTTTTCATAATCTTAAGAATCTATGGGAATGGTGTTACTTAACTGATCAGCAAACTTGTATAAATTTAGAAAAATAATACCGAAGTAGAATAATCATAGTAAGTAGAATAAAAAGTCATTCTACTTAAACTAATCATTAAGAGAAGGCATAGCTATTTTTATTAAACCAAAATCAGAAAATTATTTTTTTGCCAAAATCTTACGTAATTTATGTAAACTTAGATTATTTAAAGATTCTGGGTTAGTTTTTATTGAAGTATTATCTTTATCTTTTTTTCTTTATCTTATAATTATAGCATATTTAAAACATTAGAAGTATAATTTTCTTAATACCTATGGATTTTAGAAATTTAATGTTTATCTAAGGGCTTGTTTTTCTCTGTGAATCAATTAAAACATTGCTCCTTTATTTTAAGACACTATATAGGCCGATACCTTCGGCCTTCCAGAGGTAGGAAAATATTGCATATTCATGCCATAAGAAGTAAAGACCCTTCTAAATTATAGACACATATGAAAATAACTTATAATTTTATACTTTCAGCCTTGAGTCAATAGCAAGTACAAAATTACAAAAGCTCGCTAATTAAGATATGAAAGATTTTTTTAACAGTGGTTAAAAATTTCTGACAGATTTGAACTCAAAATGGACACATAGACAAGCAAAAAGGCTAATAAACCAGTTCTTTATCACCTCTATCAAGTGAACACATCGCTATAAACCATTAATGCATTTACAGAGATCAAAAAATGACCAGGCGATAGATCCAAATTCCTAGTCACTGCTGCCAAAACTAACGAACAAACAAAAAAGCATACAACAAAAAACTGAAATTGGACAAACTGAGTCAGTAAAATTCTATTGCTATTTGGATTCATCTCAGAGAGTCAAGAAAAGATTTGCCTGGGTTTGAGGAGCCCATTTACGAGTTACGTTTCTCTGGCAAAAGTGTTTATCCAGCTATGTCAGGTGAATGGATTCACTGGGAATCTCAGTGGAAGACTTCCAAAATTGTTGAGGAATAATTTACCTAAAAAGAAAAATCATGATTCTCATACAGATATTAGATGAACTCTTATTAAATATTTATTTAGCTCAGTATTAATGAAGGACCCAGGGAGATTTTGCAGCTAGTTCAAAAGAGAAGTGAAAGAAACACAAATTTGTTTTGGGTAAAGAAATAGTGAAATGAATTTATAAATGGACTAAAAACTGGCTTTTTTTTAATTCTTATGTTAATCCCCATACATTACATCATTAGTTTTAGATGTAGTGTTCCATGATTCATTGTTTGTGCATAACACCCAGTGCTCCATGGAGAACGTGCCCTCCTCAATACCCATCACCAGGCTAACACATCCTCCCACCAGCCTCCCCTCTAGAACCTTCAGTTTGTTTTTCAGAGTCCATCGTCTCTCATGGTTCATCTACCCCTCCGATCCCCCCCCCCGTCATTCTTCCCCTCCTGCTACCTTCTTCTTCTTCTTTTTTTTTTTTTTCTTAACATATATTGCATTATTTGTTTCAGAGGTACAGATCTGAGATTCAATAGTCTTGCACAATTCACAGTGCTTACCAGAGCACATACCCTCCCCAGTGTCTATCACCCAGTCACCCCATCCCTCCCACCCCACCCCCCACTACAGCAACCCTCAGTTTGTTTCCTGCGATTAAGAATTCCTCATATCAGTGAGGACATATGATACATATCTTTCTCTGTTTGACTTCTGTCTTTTTTTTTTTTTTAAGATTTTTATTTATTTATTTATTTATTTGACAGAGCGAGAGAGCACAAACAGGGGGAACAGTAGAGGTAAAGGCAGAAGCAGGCTCCCCACCAAGCAGGGAGCCCGATGCGGGACTCAATCCCAGGACCCTGAGATCATGACTTGAGCCGAAGGCAGATGCTTAACCATCTGAGCCACCCAGGCGCCCCTCTCTTTGACTTATTTCGCTCAACATAATACCCTCCAGTTCCATCCATGTCGTTGCAAATGGCAAGATCTCATTCCTTCTGATGGCTGCCTAATATTCCATTGTATATATATACCACATCTTCTTTATCCATTCATCTGTCAATGGACATCTTGGCTCTTTCCCAGTTTGGCTGTTGTGGACATTGCTGCTATAAACATCGGGGTGCACGTACCCCTTCAGATCCCTACTTTTGTATCTTTGGGGTAAATACCCAGTAGTGCAATTGCTGGATCATATGGTAGCTCTATTTTCAACTTTTTGAGGAACCTCCATACTGTTTTTCAGAGTGGCTGCACCAGCTAGCATTCCAACCAACACTGTAGGAGGGTCCCCCTTTCTCCGCATCATGCCAACATCTGTCCTTTCCTGACTTGTTAATTTTAGCCATTCTGACTGGTGTGAGGTGGTATTTCACTGAGGTTTTGATTTGGATTTCCCTGATGCTGAGCAATGTTGAGCACTTTTTCATGTGTCTGTTGGCCATTTGGATGTCTTCTTTGGAAAAATGTCTGTTCGTGTCTTCTGCCCATTTCTTGATTGGATTCTTTGATGTTTGGGTGTTGAATTTGATGAGTTCTTTATAGATTTTGGATTCTAGCCCTTTATCTGATATGTCATTTGCAAATATCTTCTCCCATTCTGTCAGTTGTCTTTTGGTTTTGTTGACTGTTTCCTTTGCTTTGCAAAAGCTTTTTATCTTGATGAAGTCCCAATAGTTCATTTTTTGCCCTTGCTTCCCTTGCTTTTGGCGATGTTTCTAGGAAGAAGTTGCTTCGGCTGAGGTCAAAGAGGTTGCTGCCTGTGTTCTCCTTTAGGATTTTGATGGACTCCTGTCTCACATTGAGGTCTTTCAACCATTTGGAGTCTATTTTTGTGTGTGGTATAAGGAAATGGTCCAGTTTCATTCTTCTGCATGTGGCTATCCAATTTTCCCAAAACCATTTGTTGAAGAGACTGTCTTTTTTCCATTGGACATTCTTTCCTACTTTGTCAAAGATGAATTGACCAAAGAGTTGAGGGTCCATTTCTGGGCTCTCTATTCTGTTCCATTGATCTATGTGTCTGTTTTTGTGCCAGGACCATACTGTCTTGATGATGACAGCTTTGTAATAGAGCTGGAAGTCCGGAATTGTGATGCCGCCAGCTTTGCTTTTCTTTTTCAACATTCCTCTGGCTATTCGTGGTCTTTTCTGGTTCCATACAAATTTTAGGATTATTTGTTCCATTTCTTTGAAAAAAGTGGATGGTATTTTGATGGGGATTGCATTGAATGTGCAGATTGCTCTAGGTAGCATTGACATCTTCACAATATTTGTTCTTCCAATCCATGAGCATGGAACGTTTTTCCATTTCTTTGTGTCTTCCTCAATTTCTTTCATGAGTATTTTATAGTTTTCTGAGTACAGATCCTTTGTCTCTTTGGTTAGATTTATTCCTAGGTATCTTATGGTTTTGGGTGCAATTGTAAATGGGATCGACTCCTTCATTTCTCTTTCTTCTGTCTTGTTGTTGGTGTATAGGAATGCCACTGACTTCTGTGCATAGATTTTATATCCTGCCACTTTACTGAATTCCTGTATGAGTTCTAGCAGTTTGGGGTGGAGTCTTTGGGGTTTTCCACATAAAGTATCATATCATCTGCAAAGAGTGAGAGTTTGACTTCTTCTTTGCCGATTTGGATGCCTTTTATTTCTTTTTGTTGTCTGATTGCTGTGTCTAGGACTTCCAATACTATGTTGAATAGCAGTGGTGATAGTGGGCATCCCAGCCACGTTCCTGACCTTAGGGGGAAAGCTCTCAGTTTTTCCCCATTGAGAATGATATTTGCTATAGGTTTTTCATAGATGGCTTTTATAATATTGAGGTATGTACCCTCGATCCCTATACTCTGAAGAGTTTTGATCAAGAAAGGATGCTGTACTTTGTCAAAAGCTTTTTCTGCATCTATTGAGAGGAACATATGGTTCTTGTTCTTTCTTTTGTTAATGTATTGTATCACATTGATTGATTTGCGGATGTTGAACCAACCTTACAGCCCAGAGATAAATCCCACTTGGTCGTGGTGAATAATCCTTTTAATGTACTGTTGGATCCTATTGGCTAGTATTTTGGTGAGAATTTTTGCATCCATGTTCATCAGGGATATTGGTCTGTAATTCTCCTTTTTGATGCAGTCTTTGTCTGGTTTTGGGATCAAGGTAATGCTGGCCTCATAAAATGAGTTTGGAAGTTTTCCTTCCATTTCTATTTTTGGGAACAGCTTCAGAAGAATAGGTATTAATACTTCTTGAAATGTTTAGTAGAATTCCCCTGGGAAGCCATCTGGCCCTGGGCTTTTGTTTTTTGGGAGATTTTTGATGACTGCTTCAATTTCCTTAGTGGTTATAGGTCTGTTCAGGTTTTCTATTTCTTCCTGGTTCAGTTTTGGTAGTTGATAAATCTCTAGAAACACATCCATTTCTTCCAGGTTATCTAATTTGCTGGCATAGAGTTGCTCATAATATGTTCTTTTTTTTTTTTTTTTAAGATTTTATTTTATTATTTATTTGAGACGGAGAGAAAGAGAGAGAGAGAGAGAGAGAGAGCACATGAGAGGGGGGAGGGTCAGAGGGAGAAGCAGGCTCCCTGCCGAGCAGGGAGCCCGATGCGGGACTCGATCCAGGGACTCCAGGATCATGACCTGAGCCGAAAGCAGTCGCTTAACCAACTGAGCCACCCAGGCGCCCGCTCATAATATGTTCTTATAATTGTTTGCATTTCTTTGGTGTTGGTTGTGATCTCTCCTCTTTCATTCATGATTTTGTTGATTTCTTTTTTCTTTTTGATAAGTCTGGCCAGGCGTTTATCAATCTTATTAATTCTTTCAAGGAACCATCTCCTAGTTTCATTGATCTGTTCTACTGTGCTTTTAGTTTCTATTTCATTGATTTCTGCTCTGATCTTTATTATTTCTCTTCTCCTGCTGGGTTTAGGCTTTATTTGCTGTTCTTTCTCCAGCTCCTTTAGGTGTAGAGTTTGAGACCTTTCTTGTTTCTTGAGAAAGACTTGTATTGCTATATACTTTCCTCTTAGGACTGCCTTTGCTGCATCCCAAAGATTTTGAACAGTTATGTTTTCATTTCCATTGGTTTCCATGTATTTTTTTAATTCTTCTTTAGTTTCCTGGTTGACCCATTCATTCTTCAGTAGGATGCTCTTTAGCCTCCATGTATTTGAGCTCTTTCCGACTTTCCTCTTCTGATTGAGTTCTAGTTTCAAAGCATCGTGGTCTGAAAATAGGCAGGGAATGATCCCAATATTTTGGTACCAGTTGAGACCTGATTTATGACCTAGGATGTGATCTATTCTGGAGAATGTTCCATGGGGACTAGAGAAGAATGTGTATTCCATTGCTTTGGGTTGGAATGTTCTGAATATGTCTGTGAAGTCCATTTGGTCCAGTGTGTCATTTAAAGTCTTTATGTCCTTGTTAATCTTTTGCTTAGACGATCTGTTCATTTCAGTGAGGGGGGTGTTAAAGTCCCCCACTATTATTGCATTGTTGTCGATGTGTTTCTTTGCTTTTGTTATTAATTGCCTTATATAATTTGCTGCTCCCATGTTAGGGGCATAGATATTTACAATTGTTAGATATTCTTGTTGGATAGACCTTTTAAGTAGGATATAATGTCCTTCCTCATCTCTTATTACAGTCTTTTGTTTAAAATCTAATTTGTCTGATATAAGGATTGCCACCCCAGCTTTCTCTTGGTGTTCATTAGCATGGTAAATGGTTTTCCACCCCCTCACTTTTAATCTGGGGGTGTCTTTGGTTCTAAAATGAGTCTCTTGCAGACAGCATATCGATGGGTCTTGTTTTTTAATCCAGTCTGATAGCCTGTGTCTTTTGATTGGGACATTTAGCCCATTTCCATTTAGGGTAGCTATTGAAAGATAGGGATTTAGTGCCATGGTATTTCCTGTAAGGTGACTATTACTGTATATTGTCTGTGTTCCTTTCTGGTCTATGTTGCTTTTAGGCTCTCTCTTTGCTTAGAGGACCCCTTTCAGGATTTCAAGTAGGGCTGGTTTTGTGTTTGCAAATTCCTTTAGTTTTTGTTTGTCCTGGAAGCTTTTTATCTCTCCTTCTATTTTCAATGACAGTCTAGCTGGATATAGTATTCTTGGCTGCATATTTTTCTCATTTAGTGCTCTGAATATATCCTGCCAGTCCTTTCTAGCCTGCCAGGTCTCTGTGGATAGGTCTGTTGCCAATCTAATATTTCTACCATTGTAGGTTACATATCTCTTCTCCCGAGCTGCCTTCAGGATTTTCTCTTTGTCTCTGAGACTCATAAGTTTTACTATTAGATGTTGGGGTGTTGACCTATTTTTATTGATTTTGAGAGGGGTTCTCTGTGCTTCCTGGATTTTCATGCCTGTTTCTTTCCCCAAATTAGGGAAGTTCTCTGCTATAATTTGCTCCATTATACCTTCTGCCCCTCTCTCTCTTTCTTCTTCTTCTGGGATCCCAATTATTCTAATGTTGTTTCTTCTTATGGTATCGCTTATCTCTCGAATTCTGCCCTCGTGATCCAGTAGTTGTTTATCTCTCTTTTTCTCAGCTTCTTTATTTTCCATCATTTGGTCTTCTATATCACTGATTCTTTCTTCTGCCTCATTTATCCTAGCAGTTAGCATCCCCATATTTGATTTCACCTCATTAATAGCTTTTTTGATTTCAACTTGTTTAGATTTTAGTTCTTTTATTTCTCCAGAAAGGGTTTCTCTAATAACTTCCATATTTTTTTCAAGCCCAGCTAGTATCTTTAAAGTGATGATTCTGAACTCTAGATCTGACATCGTACTAATGTCCGTATTGAGTAGGTCCCTGGCAGTCGAGACTACCTCTTGTTCTTTTTGTTGAGGTGATTTTTTCCGTCTTGTCATTTTGTGCAGAGGAGAATAGATTAATGAGAGAACAAAATGCTAGCAGAGTAACAACGTCCCCAGAAAATATACTCTAAACAAATCAGAAAAGACCTGAAGCAGTGCGAAAAGAAAGGGAAAGAGAGAAAAAAGAAAAAAAAAAGAAAAAAAGAAAAAGATAAAAACAAACAAAAACAAACAAAACAAAACAACAACAACAAAAAAACAGAATGTGATCAAATCTGATCAGGCTGGTATATAGATCAGTGCCACACACTAGATTTTGGGTGTATTTTGGGTGTTAGAAAAAGTGCCTCCCAAAATTTTAAAGAAAGAAAAACTTATATATGTACAAAAATAGGGTTGATATGATGAAGGGATGGAATATGACTGTAAAGATGGAAATTATAAAAAAAAATTATAAAAGGAATTGATAAGAAGTTGTTTGAAAAAAGAAAGAAGTGGATTTAAAAAAAGAAAAAAGAAAAAAAAGGGAGAGAATGTGATCAGGCAGCGGAGTAGAAAAAACCATATACTAGAGATTTAGGGTATATTTTGATCTGTTAGAAGAAACTTTATCTCAAAATTTTGAAGAGATAACAACTTATATAAACATGCCAAAAATATGGGTAACTACTATGAAGGGATAGAATATGACTCTAAAAATGAAAAATAAAAATGTTTTTTTAAAAAAGGGATTGATAAGATGTTGGTTGAAAAAGGGAAAAAGAAAAATTCCAAAAAAAAAAAAGAAAAAAGAAAAAAAGACAGTTAAAAAAAAAAAAACTTTGAAAGACTAAAGAATCATGGTAAAAAAGCCATGAATTCTATGTGCATTATTTCCCTAGCGCTGGAGTTCTGCCGTTCTCATTGATCGGTAAACTTGGTCTTGGCTGGCTGTTCTTGCTGATCTTCTGGGGGAGGGGCCTGTTGCCGTGGTTGCCAAATGTCTTTGCCAGAGGTGGAAGTGCCCCGCCCTTGCCCCTTAAGGGCTAAGTAATCTGCTCAGGTTGCTCTCCAGACCTTTTGTTCCCTGCGAGCTTTCCCTACAGCTTTGGAGGTGGAGAGTGAAAATGGCGGCCTCCCAATCTCCGCCTCGGAGGAGCCGAGAACTCGGCCCTGCTCCTCAGTGCTCCCCCAGAGAAAAGCAGTCAGTTACTCCCGTCTCCCCAGTCTCCGGCTGCACTCCGTGCTCACCCGGCCTGTGACTGCGTGTTTCTATCTCTGGCACCTGACCCCGTTTGGAGTCTCCAAACCCAGCAGATCCCTGTGGTGCACTCCTGCGCGGCTCCTCTTGGGGGTGGAAGGTGAGTCTCCCTGGATCTGCCGCTTGTTGGGTCCCTGCTGGAGGAGCAGTGGCCTGACTGTGCCGCGGATCACAGTTTATGGCAACCCCGCGTTGAGAGCCCACACCTGGGCTCCGCCTCTGCAGCTGGCTTCCCTGCTCCATTACCTGGGAGCTCTGCCACACTCAGGCACCCCCGGTCTTTCTGTGACTCCGAGGGTCCTGAAACCACACTGTCCCGGAGGGTTCCACCCCCCGCTTAGCCACCAGAGTGACGTCCCTCAGTGGAGCAGACTTTTAAGGGTTCCAATTTTGTGCTCCGTGGTTCTATCACTTGCCAGAAGCGGCCGACGGAGGCCCCTCCCCCGCCGTCTATCCTTCCGAATATTGCCTCTGGTTCACTTCTCCACACGTCCTACCTTCCAGAAAGTGGTCGCTTTTCTGATGAGAGAGTTGTTGCTATTCTTTTCTTCGATCTCCTGTTGAGTTCATAGGTGTTCAGAATGGTTTGATCCCTATCCAGCTGAATTCCTGAGAGGAGACGAAATCCAGGTCTCCTACTCCTCTGCCATCTTGCTCCACCCCCCCAAAACTGGCTTTTATTAAGAGTAGGAAAGAAGAGAAGAAATTAATTGAACCTCCACTGGACAGAATTCATTTGCATGTTCAAAAAATATATTTATTTTGCATAACTTTCAGTTACCTACAATTTACAAGGTTGTAAATTAGCTTAAAGGCAATCAAAATCTAGAATCAGTTAGTCTTTTTTTTAAATTAATTAATTTATTTATTTGAGAGGGAGAATGAGCTAGAGAGAAAGAGCATGAGAGGGGGAAGGGTCAGAGGGAGAAGCTGACTCCCCACTGAGCGGGGAGTCTGATGTGGGACTCGATCCCGGGACTCCAGGATCATGACCTGAGCCGAAGGCAGTCGCTCAACCAACTGAGCCACCTAGGTGCCCCTAGAATCAGTTAGTCTTAAAGGATGCCCTCATAACACTGCAAGGTATTCCACTGGAGACACCTAGTAATCTTTCTTGCCTATTCAAAATTTCCTTACAAGATACATACATAAACAAAAGTTGAGTTCTTTATGTATCTAATGATGCTAGGACCTAATGTCAATTTGATTCTTAAACCTTTGTAAATTATGTGCATTTCCTCCTAGGGAGTTTAGTTTTGGTTTTTAATTTTATTTTAAGAGTACAATCCTTGTATTTGTTGTTCTTAGATTCAGTACAGTGGGTCTAGTTGTAGGGTTTTGCTTATCTCTTCCATTGGGTTCCCCCTGAGGTTTTCCAGACTGAGATTTTTAAAAAAAAATATTTATTTTAGAGAATGAGAGAGTGCGAGCAGGGGGAGGAGAAGAGGGTGAGAGACTCTCCAGCAGATTCTCTGCTAAATGGGAAGTCTAATGCATGGCTCAATCCCAGGACTCTGAGATCATGACCTGAGCCAAAACCAAGAGTTAGATGCTCAACCAGCTGACCCACCCAGGCACCCCTCCAGTCTGAGATTTTTATTTATTGTCTTTTGTCTTCATTTTGTTTAAATCCTTTTTGTTGTTATTATTCTATAGTATCTTGTTATAGAGATGTTAGTTATTTCATTTTTGTTCTTTATGTCTCTAAACTTCTCTATTTACTATTTCTTCTTTCTTATGGATCTTTTAGTGAGTTGCTTAATCTTTCTTCAGTAATTTCTCCTTCAGCTATATCTATTCAGTAGTTTATTCCATCCTTTTACTTCATTATTTATTTCAATTATTATATTTTGCATACCAAATGTTTTCTCTTGGTTCTTTTTAAATGAGTTTGTGTTGTTGTTGTTGCTGTTGTTTTTCACACTGGTAATATCTCTATTTATCTCCCTAGTTAAATGTATTTTAAATTCTTGGAGCATCTATTTATCTTGATCTCTTTCAATAAGATCTTTCACTCCCCACCCCAAACAAACTTGCTTTAACATTCATCTTCCCCATTTCTAATCTGCCAATTCCAGCCTTCTATTTCCTATGATAATAACATTGCAGTCATCCTTGAGTTTTCATGAATAGACATTTTTCCAAAGAAGACATTCAAATGGCCAACAAACACATGAAAAAGTGCTCAACGTCGCTCGGCATCAGGGAAATCCAAATCAAAACCTCAATGAGATACCACCTCACACCTGTCAGAATGGCTAAAATTAACAACACAGGAAACAACAGATGTTGGTGAGGATACAGAAAAAGGGGAATCCTCTTACACTGTTGGTGGGAGTGCAAACTGGTGCACTCTGGAAAACAACATGGAGGTTCTTCAAAAAGTTAAAATTAGAGCAACCCTATGTCCCAGCAATTTAACTATTAGGTATTTACCCAAGGTATACAAAAATACTGATTCAAAGGGGCACATGCACCCTCAAGTTTATAGCAGTATGATAACAATAGCCAAATTATGGAAAGAGCCCACATGTCCATCGACTGATGAACTGATAAAAAAGAGGTGGTATACAAATATACAATGGACTATTACTCAGCCATCAAAAAGAATGAAATCTTGCCATTTGCAACAATGTGGATGGAAGTAGAGTGTATTAAGCAAAAATAAGTCAGTAAGAGAAAGACAGACACCACATGATTTCACTCATAGGTGGAATTTAAAAAACAAAACAGGTGAACATAGGGGAAAAGGAATAAAAGAGAGAGAGAGGCAAACCATATGAGACTCTTGAAAATTGAGAACAAACTGAGAGTTACTAGAGTAGAGGTGGACAGGGGATGGGTTAGATGGGTGATGGACACTTGTTGTGATGAGCATTGGGTGTTGTATGTAAGTGATGAATCACTAAATTCTACTCTTGAGATCAATACTACACTCTATGTTAACTAACTTGAATTTAAAGAAAAACTTAAAAAAAAAAAAAAAGAGTAGAAGATATTCAGAAGGGAAAGCCATGTGAAAATAAAAGACTGAAGTGATGCAGTCACAAGCCAAGGAACTCCTCCTGTCACCAGGATCTGGAATAGGCAAGACAGAATATCCCTTAGAGTCTCCAGAGGAAGTTTGGCCCTGTCAACACCTTGATTTTGGACTTCTGCCCTCCAGAACTATGAAAGAATAAGTTTATATTGTTTTAAAGCACATAGTTTGTCATAAACTAATTCACTCCCCAATCAAGGCTGACATGATTCCTCTTCAGCATTTATACTGGCTCTTTCTAAAGCCTCAAATTGTTTTTGCCCATTTAATTGTATTGCTACCACACCCTCTTCATTTACTGAGTGAAGAAATGAATCTTTACTCAAAATATCCCTCATAATGTGGCATGCCGTGACCAATCCATTAAAAATGCCTACCTCCAGGAGTGCCTGGGTGGCTCAGTTGGGTTAAGCATCAGAGTCTTGATATTGGTCCAGGTCATGATCTCAGGGTTGTAAGATTGATGCCTGCATCAGGCTCGAAGCTGGACATTGAGCCTGCTTAAGATTCTCTTTTTCTCCCTCTCCCATGACTTTCCCCCTCTCTTCTGTTCTTTAAAAAAAAAAAAAGAAAAAGAAAAAAGAAAAAGAAAATAAATAATAAATGGTAATCTCCACCCTGACCAACCTCTTAACCTCCTTTCCCTTGTTTTATTTTTCCATAGTACTTATCATCTCCTAAACTAAATATACTTATTTTTATGTTTATTGTCTACCTCACTTTACTAGAATGCATATTCCTCAAGAATGGAAATTGTTGCCTTAAAAAAAGAAAGACTCATGTATTATATCAGGTATTTCCCTTCCAGATTGGAATCACTATCTCCACAGATTAATTCAATTAATGGCCAGGAAAGAAATTTTTATTTTTTTAATTTTTAATTTTTATTTTGTTTTAGAGAGAGAGAAGGCATACATGAGTCGGGTTGGGGAGGGGCAAAAGGAGAGAGATAATCTTAAGCAGGCTCTGGTGCCCAGCCTGACATATTGCAGAGCCTGACGCAGGGCTTGATCTCATGACCCTTAGATCATGACCTGAGCCAAAATCAAGAGTTGGTCACTTATGGGGAGACAAACCATGAGACACTATGGACTCTGAGAAACAAACTGAGGGTTCTAGAGGGGAGGAGGTTGGGGGGATGGGTTAGTCTGGTGATGGGTATTAAAGAGGGCACGTATTGAATGGAGCACTGGGTGTTATATGCAAACAATGAATCATGGAACACTACATCAAAAACTAATGATGTAGGGGACACCTGGGTGGCTCAGTCATTGAGTGTCTGCCTTAAGCTCAGGTCATGATCCCGAGGTCCTGGGAACGAGCCCCACATTGGGCTCCTGGCTTGGCAGGAAGCCTGCTTCTCCCCCCCCACTTCCCCTGCTTGTGTTCCCTCTCTGGCTGTGTCTCTCTCTGTCAAATAAATACATAAAATCTTAAAAAAAAATTAATGATGTAATGTATGGTGATTAATATAATAAAATAAAATAAAATAAAATAAAATAAAATAAAATAAATATTAAAAAAAAAAGAGTTGGGTCACTTAACCAACTGAGCCACCCAGACACCTTGCTTTAAATTCTTAACAATCAGCACTGCTTCTGAAGGAAGTGGCCTCCCTAGGTTATAATCAGTCAGTGAAGTAGGGAGAGTGATAGTCTGTAGCCTGTCCCTGCTCACACTAGGAGGACTTTTATGCTCAACTAACATTATCCCTCAACTGTTCACTCATCCAACACTAACTAGAAAACTTGGAATTTAGTTGTTATTTAAGCAGCTATGTGTGTAGGAGTTTGCAAAATGAAAATTAGTCATTGACTTAAAATATATATTGACAATTACTTAAAGAAAAGAATTTTGAACTTAATGAGAAATGACTCCTGTAGATGGAGCTCATTTTCCATTTAATCTTCATCACACCAAATGGCACAAATTATTATGTATGATATTGAAGACATTTTTTTTTTAAGTAGGCCCCACACCCAGCTTGGAGCCCAAAGTGGGGCTCAAACTCATGACCTTGAGATCAAGACCTGAACTGAGATCTAGAGTTGAAGGCTCAACCAACTGAGCCACCCACGCACCCTGAAGGTAAATATTTTAAAACTATTTTGGCATTGACTTTCATTAATACTACTTAAGAGCTGTTTTTAAAGGGAAATAATTTTCTCTTAATGAGCAAATATAATGATACTTAAATGTCACATATAGAAGAAAAAGTTAATATTCCCTGAATCATTTATAATTTTAGTATTCAAGTACACCATATACTGCAAGATCTGAACCGAAATGAAAAACTTCTTATCACAAAGTGTTTTCCCTTAGTGCTCCTAAAACATCTATATTTTAAGATTTTGAAGGCAGGCTGTGTTTTTAAGCTTTGGAACATGTACTGATTGGGTGAACTCAGTAAGTTACTGAATTTTCTGTTCCTCAGTTTACTGTAAAATAAGTGTCAATTAATAGGACCTACCTCACAGAGTAGAGGTCAGGGTTAAATGTGTTCACACATGCAAATTGTTTACAAAAATGGCTGGCACAATTTAGGTAGTTTAAATATGTGAATATTCTTATTATTCTATGGCTTGAGCATGTACTATAATTATCCATTCAAACATGTATATTTTATGTAATTAGGCATTGTACAATAAGAACAATTTTTAGGGGAAAGCATATATGTATAGGATTGAAGATCTGCTCCTAGATGTGCACATTTTCAACACAAAAATCTTGGAAATAAAGAGTTACAAGATAGCAATATTCACAGAACTGTGTGTGTCAGTTTTTTGAGAGGAAAGAGTTAGAGTTATATTATTCAATATATTTTAAAATAGAAATCATAAAAAAGAATAAAAAATCATTATAACTGTGTTTCAATATTGGCATATTTTGTTTAAGTTGAAATAAAAGCTATTTAAAACTTTAAAAGTGTGAAATTACCCTTGCCCTTTGAAGTGCTAGTTTAATGTAAATGTAAGAATTAAAAGGTGACTAACCATGTATTACTTTTTCATATTTGTCAGCTTAATCCAGTTGGGTTGTTTGGAAATTCTGTCACAGATGTCTGAAATTGTTAAAATTAGCATGCTTTATCTGCAGAATGCAGAATGTTCATTTACATAAAATTGGTTCATTTCTAACACAATGGAGCTATAAAAATATGTTTTTATAAAATATATTTAAAGTAGTTGAAACACTTTCTGGGAAAAAATATTTGAGGGGAAAACTAACAACATTTCTGATGCATTCACCATGATTTATCCCAGCAGGGCTGAGTCCACAATCTTACTAGTTGATGATAGCTATTGAACCCTGTTTTAGAGGAAAAGATTATTATTACTACAAAAATAGGGTGAAGTATTAAGATTTATCAGCAGTGTAAGTAATTGGGTTAGTTTGCTTTCATTGAACGCTTCTCTGTCTCCAGATTCTAGAATATGCATTTCAAACATTCCATGAGCTCTTACTGTGTGAGACACTACTAAGTATTTTGAGCAATGGGGCATTTGGCGATCTGAAAAATAAGTAATTTTGTAAAATCATCACTTTTTAGTAAAAATTTCAAAAATAAAAGTGAACAAGAAACAAAAAAATAGGTAATAGGCTGATAGATCAGGTAGAAAGAAAGAGGAGGGGAAACACAGGGAGGGAGGGATTGGAAGAAAAATAGGAAAAGAGCAAAGAAAAAGGTGAAATTAATTTCAATTGAAACAATGCATAAGTGAAAATAGAGCTTTAACAATTAATATAGAACTGACTCCCTGCAGGAAAATTTTCAACCAAGATCTTCAGATGTTATATGTACACACATTATTTGATGTTACTTTTTAAAACTAAAAATTAGTACCAGTATATAAATATGTAAATTTATCCCTATATTAATGCTTGGATTATACCCTAAACATAAGATTTTCTGCTTTCTATGCTTTTTCTTCCAAGACTCTATGTGAGTATTATATTCTAAGTACTCTTCCATGCCTACAGAGCCTGCTGAAGCACATCATGAAGAAAAAACTACACCATATACCACAGCCATAGTTGATTAGCTCGGGGACAGACACATAACCCAAGAACAGCCAATCCATAAGGAGCGAAACTGTTGTTGAGGAGACCTGTGTTCCATAGCTTTGCCAGAATACTGACAAAGGGCCATTTCGAATCTCACCCTTAAAAATCTGAATGTGTAAAAACAGATAATATTGTGGATTTAGCACTAAAAATTAAACCACAAATGTGAACTAAAAAAAAAAAAAAAAAAAAGGCATTAGGAACACAAAATCACCAAAGCATTGACTCAACCTGATTTGAAGAAGCAGAGCAATTATGTAAAGGAAATACACAGCAATGAATGGCTACTTCAGTAGTCAGAAAATAGGTGTACAGACAGAGATAAGCTACATATGAGAAGGGGCAAAGTTACATTCATGTTAGAAACTACTGTAGAAACCCACAAACTTCTTGATCTTCGCCTCTGCCCACTCCTTATCCTCCAGCGCTGCTTTGTTTTCTTTCATTCCATTTATTTTCACTAACATGCGATGTGTTTTACTAATGTGTTATTGTTTGTCTTCCTGCACTGGAATGTAAGTCCTATTCAGGCAAGTTTTTGGTTGCTTGTTTTCACAAAATCCGGAATAGTGTCTGGAACATAGTAAGTGCTCGATGAATATTATAAAGCTATGAAGTAGATGAAAGAATACTAATTGATATTAATAGTTCTAGACCTACCTCTGCATTTGTTTCTGTTTATTTACAGGGAGTCTATTTTTAAGAATGTTCCTAAATTAAATAATTCTATCACTTTTTAAACACACACACACACACACACAAAACAAAACATGCACATAGTAGTACCTGTCCTATTTACACATACCCAGAGGAAATCATTAAACATTTTTAAAATCAGATTAGTTTGTTGTCTATCCCCATCTAGCTAATTAATGCTAAATAACAGTTTCATTGTTCTTTTTTAGTTTTATAATTTTAGATATTATTTATTGACTTCATTCATAGGCAGTCTTTTTATCACTACCTATTTATTTATTAATTTAGCTACTTTCTGTGTAAAATTCTGTGTAAAAATAATTTTATCTTTCAATCTTTCTTTTTTTAAAAAATGTTTATTTGATACACAGAGAGAGACAGAGACAGACAGACAGAGAGAAGCAGACTCCCCTCTGAGCACGGAGCCTGACATGTGGCTCAGTCCCAGGACCCTGAGATCATGATCTGAGCTGAGACTAAGAATTAACGGCTTAACTGACTGAGCTGTTAGGTTTTAACAAATTCCTGTTGTTATTTTTTTCCCCAAGAGTTGTTTCTGTTTTCTGAATACTCCTTTAAAGACCAGCTTGTTTACAAATAGGGAAATGACAAGCAGATTAAAGATAAAAAAATAATTGCAAATCAGTGGTTTTTAAACTGCGTATAGGTTGGAATGAGGTGGGGATCTGGGGCTCTTGCCCATTTCTTCATCAGTGTTCCATGAAACATTAGTGTAAGCCCCTAGACAATATCACTTGTATTTGAAAATAAAGATTCTGAAGAAATATTTATATAATTATAAACCTATTCAAATATTTTTTGTACAATATTTAACTAAAAATTGTTTCTTGTGAAATAAACTTATATTGCTCTGTGGAAAGTTAACATGGACCCCTAACAACAAATTTTGATTTAATAATGTGGCCTCTCTTTGGAAAACATATAATCAAAACAAATGTATGACAACAATACTGTCATTACAATTAATTGTGTAATAATGATGGTAACATTGCAATAAAATTACAAAGCTTTTAGATTTGTTTCCAAGAATGATATTGGGCTTCTGTAATTTTTCATAGCTTCTCACTCCACATGCAAGTTTTTTCACACTTTGTTATTTCCTTCAAACTACAAACCCCAGGGGCGCCTGGGTGGCTCAGTCAGTTAAGCGTCTGCCTTTGGCTCAGGTCATGATTCCAGAGTCCTGGGATCGAGTCCCGCATCGGGCTCCCTGCTCAGCGGGGGGTCTGCTTCTCCCTCTCCCACTCCCCCTGCTTGTGTTCCCTCCCTCGCTGTGTCTCTCTCTGTCAAATAAATAAATAAAATCTTAAAAAAAAAAAAACAAACTACAAATCCCAGCTGTCAAGTCCTGACCTTGTATATTAGAAAGACCTTAACGGAAGATTTGATTTTACACGTGCGGAGGTGGTATCAGAGCTTTCATATATGTAGAAAGATGTCAGTTCTAATAAACTTATCCCAACTATCCACTTTTATTTCCTGAGTTACTCCTCATCATAAATCACTAATGAAGGCAGATTTGGATTGACAGATGCTCCTCTTATTCTTTTTCAAAAAACATTCTTGTACAAAGATTTTTAATTGGCTTCCCACTGAGCCCATTTTTTTTCTCCATTTGGCCCTGATTTTTTTTTTTTTTGAAATAACATTTAATAATTTGAGCATTATGCTTAATTGAGATTTCTAGATTTCCTTGGAATATCAGAGAATCTGGCTACCTTGGATACTCATTTCCATGAATGAAATATTGACTTGTCCTGAGTACCAGCTTCATCCTTTATCCAGGAAAAGGCATGAGCTGTATAGTCCCCACTGCTAACAACACATGTGCATTTGTCTGACCCACCTTTGGTGGCTTCACTGTATATACCTCCTACTTGTACCTATAGGCATTTGGCACACTTATGTTTTGACCATTCTTCTTGTAATGCTTTCTTCCTTTCCCAACTGGAATAATTTCTGCATGCAGTTAAATGCTACAGATTTCTACATATTCCTATAATATTTTGCATACAATCCTTTATCCTTTCTTTTATTTTCAATGGTAATTTGAACCAGGAAACATATTTTTATTCTCTATTTATGAAGAATACACTGAGAGTTACATAAAAGGGTTGTGGTTTTTTTTGTTTTTTGTTTTTTTGTTTTTTTTGTTTTGCTTTCTTTCTTTTTGTTTGCCTATTTTATCAATGTGGTGGTGTAGTGAGGTTTTTATTTGAAGTTAAGTAAAGTTTAGTCAATGCATTTTTACATGAGTACTTTTCTCTTCATATAAAGGTCAAATTACACCGAGATCTCTATGACTTTCATAATATATGTTATTGATATTTCAAAATTTTCTTTTTTAATAAAATTTAAAATACTAAAAATATCCTCATAAAAATATCTTACAATCATTTTAAAATTCACCCTAATGGTAATCAAGGGTACTTTATCCCTATTCTCACTGTACTCAAGGTTTCTCAGCAGGAGAATCTTCATGAGATGCTAATAGAAAATACCACTTCTTCTCTTCTTAAAGCTGAACCATGCTTCAATATGCTAAGATACAGAAATAAGTGAAAAAGACCTACTATGTAAGTTCAGGTAACTTGATTGAAAACAGGATAAGCAAACAATTTTTCTTTTTTTTTAAAATCCACTAAATGTAAGTGGTACAGACAATTTGGACTAAAAGGATATGAGCTTCTAGGGAATAATAAAATTTTTCATGAAATATTTCTTTCCAATTTTTATTCAAAATACTTGATATGATACTCAATGAGTTTTTTCAAAGATACTCAAATCTCTAAAATCTTTGGTAAATGATATACTTTCTTTTTTAACATTATATCTACTGAATCAGCCTCAAGATTCTATTAATGTCACATACTTTCAGATTAGAAAAAAATGTAAAAACTTCTAAAGATAATATACTCCTAATGTTCTTAGTTGAAATATATTTAGAAAAATAAATTTATATTTGACTGCCTTTTCCTTTATATGTTTACAGAATATTAGTAACTCTCTACTTTCTAAGATAAGTAAACCTGAACATTACAAGGAAGGGATAGAAATACAATTTAAACCATCGATTGCCTTCAAAGGAGAAAAAGTGCTAACAGAAAATCAAGGACTTCTGTATCCTATTGAAAATGTGGCCTCTTTTGTTTGCCTGACTATCTGGAGGGTTTTTGCTCATTCAAATATGGCCCAGGTCTTTACATTGGAATTAAGGGCTAGAGAGACCTGATTTGTGGGTCATAGTTATATGAGCTCTTCAAAGAAAAGGATACTAGATTGCAGACTCTTATAATTATCCCTTACTTTCAACTTCATATTTTAGGACCTACTATAAGGTTCCTGAATACAAAGACCTAGAGTCCCTTAAATGTTATAGAACTGTCTTACACGCTCTTATTTCCTTTTATTTACATATACCAGTTAGTGGATTTCTATGAGGCAACGATGCTCACATTCTTTTTTTTTTTTTTTAAAGATTTTATTTATTTGACAGAGAGAGACACAGCGAGAGCAGGAACACAAGCAGGGGGAGTGAGGGAGGGAGAAGCAGGCTCCCTGCTGAGCAGGGAGCCCGATGTGGGACTCGATCCCAGAACCCTGGGGTCATGACCTGAGCCGAAGGCAGACGCTTAACGACTGAGCCACCCAGGCGCCTGATGCTCACATTCTTTAACTATCTTTCTCTTAGTTAGGTAAAAAAAAAATAATAATAATCATTCAAAATATGAACGAATGATAATATAATAATAAAACATGTGTCAGTGTTCTGGGCAGAGCAGATAGTGTAGTGAACAAAATAAACAAAAACTCTCACCCTGTGGAGCTTACATGCTAATGATGAGAGAGATAATAAACAAGATACATAAATAGCGAATGTTAAGTGTTGACACATGTAAGGATAATAATAAAACAGAGCAAGGGTATGTGGAGTGCTAAGTGTGGGTGACATTGCAATTTTATAAAGAGCTGTCCAGAATGAGTGCCATGAATGAAGTTTTGAAGGGTGGGAGGGAGCAGATGCCACACTCAATGGGGGGAGCTGGAGGTGAGGGCCCATGGCCCTCCAGGTGCGTGACAGCTAGTGATCTCACTGATATGAGGAATTCTTAATATCAGGAAACAAACTGAGGGTTGCTGGAGTGGTGGGGGGTGGGAGGGATGGGGTGGCGGGGTGATAGACACTGGGGAGGGTATGTCCTCTGGTAAGTGCTGTGAATTGTGCAAGACTGTTGAATCTCAGATCTGTACCTCTGAAACAAATAATACGTTATATGTTTAAAAAAAAAGAAGATAGTAGGAAGGGAAAAATGAAGGGGGGGGAATCGGAGGGGGAGACAAACCATGAGAGACTATGGACTCTGAGAAACAAACTGAGGGTTTTAGAGGGGAGGGGGGTGGGGGATGGGTTAGTCTGGTGAAGGGTATTAAGAAGGGCACATACTGCATGGAGCACTGGGTGTTATATGCAAACAATGAATCATGGAACACTACATCAAAAACTAATGATGTAATGTATGGTGATTAACATAACAATAAAAATAGACCCAAATACCTTTATTCAGTCTGTAATAAGAAGACAAAAGTAAGTTAAACCTAATTTTAGTAATTAAAAAAAATAAAATAAAACACCTTATAGTGAAAAATCTCTGAAAAATGAGGTGGACAGCCAGGGGTCTGGTGAATCTGAGGTGGAGTGACAAAATCGAAGAGAAGAGAAAGACTTCAACTCTTTTTTAATAAGATGTGAATCTATTGAAGGGTGTTAAGCAGAGAGATGATATGCTAAACTGAGTTTTAAATAATTTTTCAGGCTACTCGCCTGAGAATAGACTGAAGGAGGAGCAAAGTCCAAGTTGAAGAGATCAGTTAAGAGGCTACAGTAATTACTGAGGCAAGAAATGTTGGTGGTTTTGCTTACGATGGCACCAATGAAGGTGGTGAGGAGTTACAGGAATCTACACACCTGTCTAAGCTCCAAAGGGAGGTATTTGTTGACACATTGAATATTGAAAATGTTAATTCAAATACATAATAATGAATTATATTTTTCAATTGTGGGGTACAGTTGTTCAGTAACACATGACAACTTGAAATCCAGGATTGCTCCACAGATTTCAAGGTCAGTTAATTTCATTCCTTGATTTACCCAGCAAATAATTCCTGAGAATTTAGTACATGTCAGGCATTTTTGTAAGAAATAACTGCATAGCTGAAATAATATACATTTTAATAGTCATGTGTCCATGTGTTTTCATTCTGGTGAAAAGAAAACAGTGTAAAAACTCAGTGGTCTTAACGACTACTTGGAGATTGGCAAATATAATCACAGACTTAGTAAAAGTTTTATAATTCTCATGGGTTTACTTAAAAATTACAAAGTATGCCATGTTGATGGGTATAAATCATTTTCAGCTTCATCTATCCTTCTTTAAAATGAGCTACACCAAAAGGGTAGAAAATAGATAACTCAAAGGTATCATAAGTCTGACTTAAAAGAAAGCCACAGAACATTAAACATGATCCAGTTAAAATACTATGGAAATCTTCTGAAAAAAATGACTGTTTCTACTCCAAAGCTTTACAGTCCTCTCAAACTAGTGTGTTCACTGATCTCAGGGTCCTTTATCACTGGGGAAAGATTTCAATACATCTGTCAAGAATGAATCTAAAAACTTGTAAATTCTTGGGGGGAAAAAAGAAGTCTGCTTTTCTTTCTTTTTTTTTTTCCTCTACAGTTTCAAGTTCAGAATATTTTGATGTCTTGAATCAAGTTTATGGCTTTGTGAGATATGAGATCTCTGAGTTAGTTTTTTCAGTATCTTTAAATACAAATACAATTCATCCATCCATCGGGTCAAAATTCTTGTGCCAACTTTATGCCAGGCACTGACTATATGCTAGATTAGCAGTCAAGAAAATTTTTAAAACTTAGTTCATAATCTAGACATCAGATTGTATTAAGATCAACAAAAGCCCATGTGCTGATTCAAATCCTTCCATATCTTTACAAGTCACAAACTGAATATTAGAAAAAGTATTCCAGAAGTATATTTTCACCCACATCTATCAGTTTCCCTCTGACCAAAGAAAAACTTAGCAGTTTTCCTATGTAGGAATTATGAGAGAATGACTTTTTAAAAGCACAAATAGGCATAATTGTCTCCCTACCTAGCAGCCCTGAACAAAAAGCTTTCACCTTTTGAAGGACTTGGGGCGGGGGGAGAGGATCTGGGGACTAGGATGAAATATAGGGGAAAGGACTTGGAGTGGAAAAGTTACTGGGTTAGAGCCTGGAAAAGTACCTCAGCCAAGACCCCTGATAAGGAAGTCTCAGATGGAGGCAACTGAGTTAGGCTTGTGGATCAGCATGCTGGCCTGGAGCCTGAATCCTGGACTGAAACTGCCTCCAGAAAACCATAATGCACTAGCTGTGAATGATGTCTGGTATGGGAATGGCAACTTTCTGCCATGAGGCCTGCCAGGTAAAGCCTTGGAATTGCTTGGAGTTGAGCCTGAAAGATCATATATAAAATAAAATTCTATCTTGAATTTAATATCCCTCTTAAGATAAGTAAAAGCAAAATTGGTGCATAAATGCAGAGGTTTGTATACATACGCATCAAAATTGCTAGAAATGATAGGAATCTCAAAGTTTTCTTGCATTCACAAAATTTGCTTTATAAAAGAAGTATAGAACCTTGGGGCAAATGGGTGGCTCAGTCAGTTAAGCATCTGACTCTTGGTTTCGGCTCAGGTCACCAGTCCCCTAATGGGCTCCATGCTTAGCGTGGAGTCTGCTTGAGATTCTCACCCTCTCTCTTTGTCCCTCCCCACTGCTTGCACAGTCTCTATCTTAAATAAATAAATAAATAAATAATATTTAAAAAAAAAGAAGTATAGAACCAAGCCGGGGGCAGAGATATTAGAAAATCATAGATGAAACAAGAGGGTACTTGAGGGCATTAAAGCAGTTTTGAAATTATTTTCAAATTGCATATCTTTATCTAAGTCTTTGATTTTAAATATTTTATATATTGATAAATTGAGATCTAGGCAAGTTAAATTACCTTGTGCCTGCTTTAAAGAGCTAAAATATGAGTTAGCAATTAGAGCTCCTGAACCCCAAATTTTAATATCTATTGAATAGATTTTCATCTTTTTGAAATATAAGAACTGTACTTTATTGAAATTATTATCTTATTTGAATTTTTATACATGATGAATTTTTAACATTCATAGAAATTAGCTCAAAGCATATTTGCAGACAATGCACCTTTGGGTAAGTAGTATGATCTGTTAAAATTCTCTTCTTTAAGGGGTGTCTGGGTGGCTCAGTCAATTAAGCATCTGACTCTTGATTTCAGTTCAGGTCACAATCTTGGGGTCGTGAGATTGAGGCCCACATGGAGCTCTGCCTTCAGCAGGGAGTCTTCTTGAGATTCTCTCCCTTTCCCTCTGTCCCTCCCCTGGCTCATGCTCTCTCTCTCTCTTACTCAAATAAATAAAATCTTTAAAAGAAAATCTCTTCTCTAAACCAGTAAATGGAAGTCACTAGTTTTCATATATACAGTAATCCTCTGTGAAATTTTATACATTCTCCCCCCATATTCAGAATAATTTAGAAAAAAAAGTCAATAAGCTAAGACAGATATTACACCAGGCTACTGATTTGGGTAAAAAGGCCACTGAGGTGATGAAAACTTTGCTAAGAGTAATTATCCCTAGATTTGGACTCCCTTGATCCCTAAAAAGTACAACAGACCATTTTTTATTATACAAATTCAAAAAATGGCCCTCCAAAACCAAATAACCCTTGATATCTTGACTGCAGTTAAAGGACACACAGAGGGGCGCCTGGGTGGCTCAGTTGGTTAAGCAACTGCCTTTGGCTCAGGTCATGATCCCAGGGTCCTGGGATCAAGCTCTGCTTCGGGCTCCCTGCTCAGTGGGGAGCCTGCTTCTCCTTTTCCCGCTCCCCTGCTTGTGCTCTCTGTGTGTGTGTGTCAAATAAATAAATAAAATCTTAAAAAAAAAAAAAAAAGGACACCCAGATTTAGATGACTGTTTCCTAACAGGACCCAATGGCTATTTGGTTCTAACTTGTGTTAATGGCTTCCCCCAAGCTGGATAGGCCACTGCACTCAGGTTTTGCCTGGATGCACAGACGCATTATTAAAACTATTACCAACACAACCAACCTCCCAATTTAAAACAATGGTGAACACATTCTGTGTCTCATTGATATGACCACCTAACATTCATTTTTGTTCCCTCTTTGGGACCAGATGATGTTGTTTGGCACATGGAAGCTCTTTTTTTTTTTTTTTTTTTTTTTTTAATAAGTACATGGTCAAAGTCCTAAATGATACTCTACAAAATAGAATAGAATTAGATGTTTTAATTTCTGCACAAGGTAGAAATTGTGGTATCACAAAAACAAAATGTTGTGTATACTTTCCAGATTACCACAAAATATTTCTGGGTTTCTAACTGACAAGGGTACTCAAATTGGCACTTTAAATGATCTCTCTCCTTTAATGATTGTTTAAATTCCTGGACTGGAAGATTTTCGTGAGCTATCAAAGAATTCTTATTTGGGCATCTTTTTCTTTTTGTTGTACTTATCACATTTTGCTGTTTTCTCCCATGTCTCCACTTGGTGCCAAGACACCTTTGCTGCCATAATTTCAAGCTGAGAGATGATCCTTTCCACTCGGGAAGATCCACACATGCAGTCTCCCTTGGATTCAACTCCCTCTGCTTTCATAACTCCTATATCTATATAAGCCCCAACTGACCAATGTTGACCCATTGGTAGGGACATCTCTGCACCCCTATTCAGCAGGAAGAAGTTACAGAAGATGAGACCTTCCCCCCTCACACCTTAACAATTTAAGGGTCAAATTGTTCGGGGGGAATGATGTGGGGAACAAAGGCAGAAGAAAAATTATTAAATTTTCTTACTACCTATAGCCCATTGACAAGTCCTTGAAACAGTCAAAGTAACATTCCTCTAGGGACTCAAATGCCTCAATGTTGATACTTTGCTAAGAGCAAAAGGCAATCTTACTTAGCCCACTCCCCAGGATCCTGGTAATTCTACTTTAACATATCAAAATTCCTTTGGAAACTTCCTTTATCTACACCCTAAGATACATCTTGGTAATCATCCCCGCATCCACTGATACACATCTGAAGGGTCTCATGACTGAATTTTTACTAAATAGGAAGAAATGAGCTTTCCTAACAATAGCTAGCCCCTTCAGGATCTTGGAAACCTTGTTTCCAAAATACTTAGGAGGCTTACACTATCCCTAACTCCCTCCCAACTTGAAAGTCTATAATGTGCCACTCCTCATGACCCCATTGCAGCTCTTTCTGCCCATGGGTCCCCGTGCTTTAAAAACCAAATTTTGCACTGAAAGAAAGAAAGAAAGAAAGAAAGAAAGAAAGAAAGAAAGAAAGAAAGAAAGAAAGAGAGAGAGAGAGAGAGAGAGAGAAAGAAAGAAAGAAAGAAAGAAAGTGAGAGAGAAAGAAAGAAAGAAAGAAAGTGAGAGAGAAAGAAAGAAAGAAAGAAAGAAAGAAAGAAAGAAAGAAAGAAAGAAAGAAAGAAAGAAAGAAAAAAAGAAAGAGAAGGAAGGAAGGAAGGAAGGAAGGAAGGAAGGAAGGAAGGAAGGAAGGAAGGAAGGGAGGAAAAGAAAAAAGATATATATGTTGGAATTGAATTAACTCAAAATATAAACTTTATTATCAATAGCATATTAATTATAATAAAGAGGAAAATGTCAATGAATATCTGACCTTTTTCATTCTTTGATGCTATTCCAATTCAACTTCAATACTGAATCAGGTAACTTTGATTCTTCTAATTTTCTTTCAATTAAAATTTTCCTATAGGAAATTTTACTGTCTATTTAAAATCATGGTTATTCTACTTTTTTCTTTGCAACTTTTTTCATTTACTCCCTTACTCTATTTCCTTATAGTATGAGGAATGAGCCAAAATGGCTAAAAAGGTGATACGGATTTTGAGACAATATTCATTTAAGATGATTGAAGATAGTTGTGTGTTTTTGGTTTTGGATCCATACTATTGAACATTGGGTAGAGTAATGTATATTTTAAAGTAAAATTATTGAAGTAAACCTCCTGAAGTATTTATAAATATTTATAAATATATCTTATTTATAAATATCTTTCAATAATGACTTTAAGTACACAATTTTCTAAAAATCTTTAAGGTTTATTCAAAGAATTTGTTCATTTAGTGTATTTTTTATAGTTATGTAGTACTGATCTTAGGAAGTTAGACAAGGATAAATATGAACTGCTGCACCAATTTAAAAAAATATGCCAATAGAATATTTTGCAACTGACACTATAGGAAGTTGCTTGGCATTTCCCCCCACATTTTAATCTTTCTTTAAATATACTACAGAAGTGTCTTACATAGTCAAAGGTAGTTAATAGTCCATATTAAACAAAGATGCAAATTTACATTTGATAGATATAAACTTTTACTGCTTGTTTCATTCTGAACAGTTTCTGAAATGAAAACATATGCATTTTTGCTTTTCAAATACACTTTTTTTCCAAATATGCTGAATAACTGGATTTTATTAGTACGCAATAAGAAGTTATTTTAAGAAGGCATAGAAACAATTGACTTGAGTTTAGTAGCATCAGAGGGTTTAAAATAGAGCATTTGCTTCTGTACTAAAAGCACAATTTTATGTAAACAATAAAAAATCAGAGGTTTTTCTTGACAATCATACTGAATTGTTTGAAAACATTTTTTGTTTATGAAAATTATGAAAATTGTGTATAAAGCATTTGAATCTTTATTTTTCAAAAATGCATACTTATCTGTATGTTAGATAATGTCTATAAAACCAATATAAAAAACAGGCAAAAATTTTCGCTATTGAGGCATCAATGTTTACATACATTCCGCAAAGTATAAGGAACAAGTTTGGTTACACACATTTTTTATGTGTTTCTATAACAAAAATTTCAACCAAGATCATTCCTTATTCCTACTGTAGAAATGTCTTCAGAATTGGGCATGATGACTGTGGATAATTTTGTTGCATAAAATTTATAGTTTTCTTAAGTTTTATTTATTTATTTGACAGAGAGAAAGATAGTGAGAGCAGGAACACAAGCAGGGGCAGTGGGAGAGGAAGAAGCAGGCTTCCCACCAAGCAGGGAGCCTGATGCGGGGCTCGATCCCAGATCCCTGGGATCATGACCTGAGCCGAAGGCAGATGCTTAATGACTGAGCCACCCAGGTGCCCCTAAAATTCATAGTTTAAATAAACTGCAGTTGCTGGGGTTACCTCCAAGCATTGTACAACTTTCCACATCATGGAATCATTTTAGGGGAGAGGGCTGCCCATGAGCAGGACCATGTTGTATTTTTAT
This sequence comes from Mirounga leonina, assembly GCF_011800145.1. Taxonomy (NCBI): domain Eukaryota; kingdom Metazoa; phylum Chordata; class Mammalia; order Carnivora; family Phocidae; genus Mirounga; species Mirounga leonina. The sequence goes on from NW_023270454.1 coordinate 48,510,223, forward strand.
TTGATATTCTTTTTGCTCAATATATCAAGGTTCAAATTTCAGGAACTCCCTTGCTAGCTTTGTGACTATCCTATAGAATCTCTGAAAATCATTTCTCTCATTTGTAAAACTGGAATAATAATATCTACTTCCAACTTCTTTGAGGATTATTTAAAAGTATTTTTAATACAAGTATTGAAATGGAATGGACACAAAATAAATATGTGTATAATACAAAATAATGTTCACATCTTTCTCAGATGTGAATTATCATGTTTCTTGTCTTTTACTATTTATTTATTTATTCCTTTTTTTAGGTAGAGAGAGTGAGCACGCGTGTGTAAGTGGCGGGGGGGGGCAGTAATGAGGGAGAGACAGAGAAACTCTTTTTTTAAGATTCTATTTATTTATTTGAGAGAGAGAATGAGATAGAGAGAGCATGAGAGGGGGGAGGGTCAGAGGGAGAAGCAGACTCCCTGCTGAGCAGGGAGCCCGATGTGGGACTTGATCCAGGGACTCCAGGATCGTGACCTGAGCCAAAGGCAGTTGCTTAACCAACTGAGCCACCCAGGCGCCCGAGACAGAGAAACTCTTAAGCAGGCTCCACATCTAGTGGAGCCTGAAGCGCGCTCAATCTCACCACCCTGATATCATGACCTGAGCCTAAATTAAGAGTCAACCGCTCAACCAACTGAGCCACCTAGGTGCCCCTCATGATTTTTGTGCTTTTAAAAAATATCTTAACTAGTTAAATGCAAAAACAAGCAGTTAAATATGTATTGACCTAAAAGTTTGCTTTTGAATCCACCTAATTGTTCCTAAAATAGGTACTACACTTTGATTGTAAAGAAGCATTTAGATAATTACTTCATATTTTCATTTGACATAAACATTTCTTAATCTATGAGATATAATGAAAGCATTCAACATCAGGCCACTTTTTCACATGTTGGAACCATATTTTACACTTTTAAAACTTACATTCACTGTCACATATTATTTCTTTTTTTTTTGTGATGGGGTAAAAGCATTATAATTATTTCTAATTTGGGGTCATGAGACTAAAAAGGGGAAGAAATTTTCCTTACTTAATCAAGATAGAAATTAATGCAGTTTATACATTGAAGAACTTGGGCTTGCTTTTCTTTTCCAAAACCATGCACCAAATTCAATTGAGGATTGATACATATACTATGCAATTGTTTTCAAAAATTACTCTTGTGCAGTTCGACTAGAGGACATTTTCAAGGCAGCAAATGATCAAAGTAGTTATTTTTTTTGGATTCTAACACAAAGCAACATCAAATAACTTTGCTTTTCTGGTTTGGTTTTCTTGCATGCTTTGAACTACAAGTATAATATACTGACTAAGGCTTTGTGTCCTCAAGTAAAATTATGAGTCTTTCTTCCAGAATACACTTGAAGAAACTCATGAATAGTTGAAGAAAACATAGATGAAAGTATTTTTCTTGCTTCTCTACTTAGTGACATTTTTGTAATCTTGAATTTTTATAGCTCTAGCCAGATAATCAAAATATCCTGGTCTATCTGTATGGATAGGCTCTAACTTATATGTTTATTCAAACGATGTGAGTTGCACATAAAATAAACTTAAATGTTCTTTAGTTATATGGTCCATTATAGCAAAAGACTCAATAATAAAGAGGCACATAGATTTCAAAATATGTTAATAATATCCCAGAGATCATCTGAATTTTTCATTTAACTGTTTATATGTGGAGGCATATCATCTTAGGATTTTGTTTTCTTTGTGAAAAGTATTAATATCATCAGTTATCTGATTTAAGAATTTATGACTATGACAAGTTACTGCTGACGTTATCTGTTTTAAAGAACTTGTGATCATTTGAAATGCTTACATTATTATTTATATTTATATTATTTAATTCATTATTTTATTTTCATATTAACATTATTGCTATTTCTAGTATTATAAATAGTAATTTAAAAAAAAAGATGAAAGAATTCTACTTCTCTAATAGTAAAGATTTGGGAAAGACTACAAACACTGCTAGACTCATTGGATGTAGTATCATTACCTTTCATGCCAATTTTAAGTATTAGGATAACAGTAATCAGCAGTTAAAGTTGCTTCTTTGTATATCACTCTTTTTTGAAATAGCCTGAATCTCTATCTTCTTATACTGGTTTTGGGAATTGCATGAGGAGACAGATGGTTGGTTGAATTTTAGGCAACAGGTTATGTGGGGATAAGAGAAGACACAGGAGTGTGTGCATTCCCTATCTTCATTCCCACTGCAGTCATTTATTTAGGGATTGTTGTGGTGACAATAGAAAGATCTTTAAAAAATGTGTTGGAAGGGACATTGACTTGGGAGTGTCAGGAGCTTGTCCTCATATGGAGTTGTGGCAAGCATGTTTTTTTGCTAGAACATATGTTCAACCACCTTGTGCCTCTAAAAATACTCCTTCAAATATATTTATAACCTTTCTAAGAAAAATTCAAAATACCTCATGAACATATAATATTATCATTTACATAAGATCTTCGGGAGAAAAAAATAACTGCCTTTGTGCATGGTAAATCTGATGACTAGATGAAATAAAATGATCAAGAAGTCAGAAATAGGATAAAAATATAAATTAATTTCCAAACTGATCATTTATATCATTAAATAGCACTGACCAAAGTCCTATAACTCAAGTGAAAATCACAGCTCTCAATAAACTTGGTTATGAGATTATATTGAATTTCCATATATTTTGCATTAACAGAAAATTGCCTCAAAAATGTATTACACTTCGCATATGATGTCTTTTATATGTCTCAGAGTCATTTATAAAGCTTGAAAATAATTGACCAGTAAAACATTCATTTAATTATTACATTGACATAGGACATAATCTTTCAGTTCTTTTTTAAAGATAATATTGGAAAATTTTACTTTTATTTATTTATCATTTCTGACAAACTAAACTGAAAATATTAAATAAAAATTGATAGATCATTCTATCCTTTCCTTCATTACTCATTCCACAATGAAGGGTTGCTTTAAGTGTTGGGGTTACAGCAATGAACAGAACAAACAAAAATTCATCCTAATTTAGAATTTACATTCCAGAATGAGGAAATAGACCATAAAGAAGAAAATAAGTATTATACATTATTTAATGATGAAAGGAGCTTTGGAACTAAAGGATTTGGAGACTTGAAGGGGTGGCCTAAGTTAATACTTTCTTTCTAATGATCACTGAAAGCAGTATATTTAAGCAGAAAACTAAAAGCAGTTGGGAAGTTACCCATGAAGGTAGCAGGAGTAAAAACATTACAAGAAGATAAAAGCAGAATAAAGTTTCAGGCCAAAAGCAGTAAAAGAAAATGAATCCAGTGTGTCTGGAAGAGTAAGTTTAGGCAGTAATGGTAGGAGATCGAGGTGCTTGGTAAATCCTGCTGGGTTTGATTGCCATTGCTAGGACAATGGTTTTTATTTTGAAAAAGGAGTGAAGCCAGTGAAGAGTTTTAAGCTATTGAGTAACAAGATCTTGTTATATTTTTAAAGTATCACTGTGTGCTATATTATAAATAAAGTCATCATTGGTTGGCAGGTTAAGATGCAGAAAGCACAGTTAGAAAACTCTTGCTAAATTCTATGTAAGATATGATGGTGACTAGGAGTATGAAATAGGTGGATTATGGCTGTGTTTGCAGGATTTAGTGTGCATTAGATATGGAGATGTACAAGAAAGATTGGAGTCAAGAATGACTCCAAGATTTTTGGACAGAGCAACTGGGAAATAGAAGGCTGGTTGATTTCAGTTTTGAAAGAGAAATCAGCACTTTGGTTTTGAACATGTTAAGCATGGAATGTCTATTATGCACTTTGCAAATGGAGTGTCAAGGCTGCATTTGGGATTTAGTTTAAAGCTCAAAGGAGAAGCACAAGCTGGGGATATAATTTAGTTTTCATCAATGCATAGATGCTATTTAAAGCATGTGACCTGATAAGCTCACTTGGACAGTTAATGGAACCACAAAAGAGCTCCAAAGACTCCTTTGGATATACTGAAACTAAGAGATGAAGGTAATGATAATAACTGGCTATGGAAATTGAGAAGAATTTCTATGGAACTGGGAGGAGAATCAGAATGACTGTGGGTAACTGAACCACATTTTACATTAATGAAAAGATCAAATCCCTTGAGTAATCATTCCTTTCCACATAAAAGTAGCTCATCTTAAAATATAGTCTGAGAGAATACTGTGAAAACAAGTGTTCCCATGAAAATGAGGTCTTTTTAGTCTTTATTAGAATACGTATTACCCCATTTCAAATAATTATTGTTTTAGGGAAAATTCTCTAAAGATCTTAAGTAATGTTAAGTACTGAACTTACTCAAAAAGAAAAAAAGAAAACAGTAATTGGGAATACTTAGCAACTCACAGGATAAAAAGGAAAGCTTAAAAACTGAAATACTTAAAAATAGGAAAAATATTTAATTAGTTGTCCTTGAGTTATGTACCTAACCCTAACTGACAGTGGAGGAGCAAGTCATTGTGATCAACAGTCATATTAGATTCTTACAAAGTAAAATCAGGTTGCCATGACCAAAATAATATGAGTTGGATATTGAAATTATTCTTAATTATATTTTTGATAATTTCTTCCCTTGCATTGTTTTTTTTTTCCTCTCCTCTAGCACCACTATAAAATGAAAATGAGAATCTTTTAAAACAAGAATCCATTTTTTCTAAGTTTCCATCTCACTGAGTATTTGGCTGTACAATACAAAGAAATTAATCAATTTTATCTTCCAGATAAACTCTTACATCTATAGCCAATTCCAATTCTTAATGTATTTTAAAATTCCAATAAAATGTTTAGTTTTATGATCATTTCATTTTCAAAGCAAGTCTGTCCTGTATTTAGAACTGAAATGTTCTTTGCACACTCTCTGAGGGTTATCAGAGAATGCTTCTAGAATTGTCACATGTTCTTTTTGTTTCATTGGTTTTTCTCTTTAATGTTATTATCTCAAATATCTCATGGCCTCGGTTGTCTGATCACAATTCTAAATGGAAGTTGGAAGTACAGTGGAGTGTTTCTTCTGGATCAGTGTAGTTTTCATCAGACCTGTTTCTTGAGTGCAGAGATCTGAGGATATCTATTCACTACTTTCCATTAATATGCAGATATCATGAATAGGACAAAAAAGACAGAGGAGGAAAGATTCAAATAATCCAACTTTTTGGTCTCAAACTACAGTATCTCTGGTATTTATCTATCAATTATTTTCCACTCGCATTATATGAATATTTGTTAAGAAAACATTAAATGCATACAAAATTATTTATAAAGTGTCTACATACTGTTTTTAATATTTAAATTAAAAAGCACACCTATGTACTGAAAATATCCTCTTAGGAAGGAAGATTTCCAATACTGTTAGCATCTTCTAGGTGCCACTTCTAGAAATAATTGCTGTCTCCTCTTTGGAAGTAAGCTTTGCTTTATATTTTATATATATTTATATATAAAACTAAACCCTAAGCAATATATGGTTTAGTTTTCCACATTCTTAAACTTTCAACATAATATTTATTAATATACAATATTTACTATATATTATGCATAATGTATACTTATAAGTTACATAAATTTGGCATGAGAGATGAGGCAAGAACACAATAAATTTAATACAAAGGAAAGAATTTAAAAATGCCATGGAGTAAATGGAAAAAAATATGCTCCACATGAACATAAAATGAAGCTGGAGAATATCAGCATTATTTAGTTAGAGTTGATAAAGAAGTGGTAATATTTGATGGTTTTGAATTTTGAATGATAACTAGTGTTTGGTAATACTGAGAGGAAAATGTTCCTCTTTACAAAACTCAAACATATGAAATGATTTTCAGGTCAATGAGTAGGTAAATACTGCTAAAAATGAGTAATATTTTGAAAAGTTTGAAAATGCAAATTTAAGAAGGTAAAAAGTACTTGATAGGCAGGTTTGTTGAGTACAGGTAATGAAATCATAAATGTACTAAAACACCTATAGTTAGATGTTTTGAAAGTCAGTATTTTATGGGGTATGCTTCACCCTAGTGATCACTTAGGACAACATTCCTATAAAATATATAATTTATGAATTGTAGATGACTGAATTATGTGATGTTTTCTATCTCCGAAATTTGAGAAAGATATATGAGATGCTCAACAATGAGAATAGCCTCCATTAGGGAGCACTAATCTTGTGCTGTAAAAGTTTTCATGGATAAAGAGGACAGACTAAGCCAGGGGAGCTATTGCTAAATGTAATGTGAAACAATGTGCTCTAAATAAAACACACACACACACACTTTTTAAAATCTCACTTTTCTAAATATGAGATTTTGTGATTTGACCTATACTGAAAGATGAGGAGTCAACATTTAGTATTCTTGTATTTAATCTTAATCAGCTGTTGATGCTTACTGTTTGGTCTTCCCAATTACTCCCTTCTATTTGTCACAGACTCTGTACCTGCAGCCAGAGGCATAATGAAAGTTGGGAAAGTCTCACTCCCTTGTCCACTAATATATGAAAAGAAAATCAAAGCCAAGAAGTAAGAATCTTCCTCTTACACTTCTAAAATTGCTTTTAGAAAAGAGGTGTCCTATTTCTGTTTGCTAAGTATGCACATGAGTGAGGATGTCTGTATGTTGAGAAGAAAATTGGTGAAGGCAAATGAAGCTGTCCACACAGAAGGAAAGACCAGATGAAGAGATTCCTAAGTGATACTACTTTTCAGGCATCTCTGACCTTTTTGATGATTCAATTTCAGTTCTTTTGATTCTATGAGACACTCACTATGCATGTTTATAAATCCCCTTGTTCAGATTAAGCTTTTACAAGTGCTGTTTTTTCATCTCATCGTGATTCTTTCCATTAACTCACATATGACACTTTTTGATTTATCATAGCTATGCAAGTCTCTCTTTTAGCCACAAGGAAATTATATATGTAGAAAATATATGAAGCCAGCAAATAAGGTAAATCACCAATGCGAGGCAAAAAAAAAAGGCATTTCCTCATTTTCCCGTTATTTTTAAGCTGCATATGTGTGCATGTGTTTTGCGAGGTTATGCAAATGAGTAACCAGATTGTAGACTCAGAGAATCAAAGAATATTTAAACCAGTGGCAACATACTGGAGCATTTACTTTAAGTCCATAGTTTTAACTGAAGGGTGAAGATAAAATATTTAAACAAGATTTTCTAGACTACATCTGACTAAGTAATAGAGAAAAGGGGCAGAATCAAATGATATTTGAAATAAAGGAACCTCTGAAGAGGTGAATGAATTGGCAAATTGACGTCTTTTGGTTTAAGGAAGAATGAGGTATGAAAGGTACACTGTCAATGTAAAAACATATTGAAAAATAATTTTCATTGCTCCACATAGTATTTTTACTTGACAGGTATAAGTAAAACTGATTTATTAGGATTACAAATATTCAAGTATTCAAAATATATGTCCTCTTTTCTTTCATTTGATGTTTCCTACAAATACGATTCAGTATCTCACTCCTTAATCTTTAGACTCTATAAAAAGTAGACTTTAGGGCGCCTGGGTGGCTCAGTTGGTTAAGCGACTGCCTTCGGCTCGGGTCATGATCCTGGAGTCCCGGGATCGAGTCCCGCATCGGGCTCCCTGCTCTGCGGGGAGTCTGCTTCTCCCTCTGACTCTCCTCCCTCTCATGCTCTCTCTCATTCTCTCTGTCTCAAATAAATAAATAAAATCTTAAAAAAAAAAAGTAGACTTTAATAAGCCACATTGTGAATTGCCCACTCCTGGAGAAAAGCTTATGTATTGATGTTTGGATTTTTGACATTTTCCCCCAAGTGAAAATTTACCATTTCTTTAAAATAGCTTTTCTTAATATAAATATACATTGGCCTATAACATTTCCCAAACAAAAATGATATATTCTTTAACATTTTCATAAGCTTGAACTTCTTTTGAAAATAAGAAAGATACAAATCTTTCATTTTGAAAACTGACAGTAGACATTTTGAAATTCTTGGAATATCATGCCAAATATGTTTAATGATAAAAAAAAATGAGGGTTTCAAATATATTTTAAGTTGAGGAGCTGATAATTCTCTCCAGGTCTGCAAAGCATCTAAATTTTTTACTCTATGTTCTGAGAACATATTAAAATGGATAATGAACCATATTACTAATTTTATGTATATAAAAATTATAAGATCTAAAGCTTCTAAAGTAGTTTAACTTTAACAGCTGGGCATCAGCACTGTTATTTCTGTTCCTTAATCATTCACTTATTGATTTACAGAACTATTATGTGTCTAGTACAATGCTGAACTCCAAAGATAAAAGAGTGAGGAGGGGAAATAGCTTCATTTTTTATCATGCATTAAAAACTAGCATGAAAAAGGGAAGTATATTATCCATGGGAAGTATGTAAAATATGGTAGTGACCTGGTCTAGAATGGGTCAAGCAAGACTGCCTATAAAAGTGATGTCTAAATGGAATTACAAGAAGGCAGTTTGAATTTTACTGTGGTTTTAATTTGTTGATTACAGACATTAAATTTATCTTAAATTAGTAGTCCGAAGATAATCCTTTGTATGTACAACTGTTACATGTAACAATCTATAAGAACTTCCATATACATATCTCATGTTAAATAAAAAAATAAAAAATGCCTGGCCAAACAATCGATTCTAAAGTTTATTTGTAAAGGCAAAAGACTTAGAATAGCCCATACAACACTGAAGAACGGAATTGGAGGATCCACTCACCTAATTTCACAGTTTACTATAAAGTTACAGTAATCTCAACACCAAGGTACTGAAAAAAGAATAGACACATAAATCAATGGAACATAATAGACAACACAGAAGCAGACCCACACAAGCAGAATCAAAAATATTTTGTCAAAGGGCAAAAGTAATTTAATGGAGAAAGAACAGCCTTTTCAACAAATAGTGCTGGAAAAATTGGATGATGCTATGCAAAAAGAAATGAATCTAAACACAGCTTTGACAAAAATCAACTCAAAATGGATCATAGACCTAAATATAAGATGCAAAACTATAAAAAGTATGGAAGAAAACAGGACAAATACGTTGTGTCCTTAGAATTGGTAATGACTTTTCAGATATAGGAAAAGTTGATCCATCAAAGTAAAACTTGGTAAGTTGTATTTTATTAAAGTTAAAAATATCTCTTCTGTGAAAGACAAGATGCAGAGTGGGAAAAAATGTTTGCAAAACACATGTCTGATGAAGGACTTGCTTCCAAAATGCACAAGGACTCTTGAAACTCAGTAACAAACAAATTAATAATCCAGTTGAAAAACAGGCAAGTGATCTTAACAAACACCTCACCCAAGAAGATACACACGTGGCAACTAAGAATATGAAAAGTTGTTCAACATTATTTATCATTAGCAAAGCAAGGAGGACCCTCTAGGTCACAGTAAGGACAATGGATTTTATTCAAAGTGTTATTTCATTCCAAATAATTAAAGATTATAGAGCAGAAGAATAATTTTATGTGATTTATATTTTAGATGATCCTTCTGGTTTCTTTGTGGAAGCTAGATTTATGGAGGTCAAGAGGAAAAGCAGAGAAGCTATTTAGGAGGCTTGTGAAATATTCAAGGAAGAGATGATGGTGCTTAGGTAAGAGTAATAACAGTGGATACGATTAAGAGTGCATAAATGTAGAATATATACAAACATATATTTTTCTAAGGTGGATGTTGCTGGTAAGAGTAAATGAGACAATATGTAAAGGAGGAAGACTCTAGAAGGCAAATGGTGATAATATTTCCTGAAGTAGAGACCATGTGGGAGGCAGAAGGATCAGGGATGCACAGATGCTCTAGATAAATTTGAGATGTCTACCAAACATCCAAGAAGATGTCAAATAGACATTTGAATAAGGGAATCTGACATTTGCAGGGGATTTTGAGGCTGAAGTTATAAATTTGGCATACAGATGGAATTTTAAGCCACAGGACTAGAATACATACAAATGTTTATATCAATATCTATCAATAGATTTTCTAGGATACTATCAAAATAATGTGCTATCTTTGAATACTTAATTTTACCAAACTTCAAGGATGAATGGTTGAGTAAATTCTTGAATTTTTTAAGGTTTCCTTCATTTTCGCATATATTAAGTTGGCAAACTCTTTTTGTCCCCTTCTGAGTGTAAAAACCTAGACTATTATAATCACAGCATTACTCATCTGTGTAGTTTGCTGTTTCTGTATTACAGAACATCTAAGACAAGCTTTTCACTTGTACTTCCTTTTGTTAACTACGTGTTAAACTGTGGTTTGGGGATGCATCTTGTCAGTATTTAATTATTGCACACTTTAAAGATTTATTTATTTATTTGAGAGATGGGGGATGTGGAAGGCAGAGGGAGAAGGTGAGAGAATCTCAAGCAGACTCCCTGCTGAGCATGGAGCACAGCACAGGGCTCCATCTTATGACCCTGAGATCATGACTTGAGCTGAAACCAAGAGTCTAACACTTAACCAACGGAGCCATCCAGGGACCCCAAAATATTGCACATTTTAAAGGATTATGTTTGTTTAATTAGATGGTTGATATATCCATTAGAGCCAGATAGAGAAAATTAAAACAACTCCAACTACTTTAATCAGCAAGTGATTTCATACTGGAAATCATGTGCATGCCAACTTATTAGAAGGCCCTGGAGACTTCTGTGTGGATTGGGGTCCGTGAGAGAAGCCAGTATAGATTTGAAGTTCACTACAGAAGTTCATATTCAAGAATTAGGAAGCTGTTTCTGTTAGACCTATTACAGATTCTTGATAAAAAGAAAACTAGAGGGCGCCTGGGTGGCTCAGTTGGTTAAGCGACTCCCTTCGGCTCAGGTCATGATCCCGGAATCCTGGGATCGAGTCCCACATCGGGCTCCCGGCTCAGCGGGGAGCCTGCTTCTCCCTCTGACCCTATCCCCTCTCATGCTCTCTCTCTCTCTCTCTCAAATAAATAAATAAAATCTTAAAAAAAAAAAACAACTAGAAATGGGACAACTGATTGCTGGGTTGGGCCTCAACTGGCAGAACCATTTCAATCATTAAAGAAGCTAAGGACAGGGCACTAGTATTGAAAACTTGATTGTGTAACAGCTTTAATAGTAGCGCTAGAAGAAGGAGCAGGAAACAGGCCTCATTCACACTCTATGTCTAAATCTTCCACTGGTGTACTAATTCAAGAAGTTTAATTCACATCTAAAACCCTAGCTGCAATTGAGAGAAAAAAAATCATTTTTCCTCCTTTTTTATTAATTTGTTTTGTTGCTGTTTCTATATTCCCTGTTCAGATTTTACTGATGGGGAAATAGACTAGGAGTAAAGATAGATGCTGGAGCAAGCTATCCCACAATATCTACCACAATTTCATTTTTACTTTTATTTTTATTGTTAGTTTGCAGGTTCTATTGTAAATAGGGTTTATATAGTAGTGTGGGACTAATATGAATAAACAATTCGATCACATTTTGCCTTGCAAATAAGCAGTCATGTGTCATCCTTAGCCACCAACACAGTATTAAAAATTACCATAGTACATGAAAATAGACACATAGATCAATAGGACAGAATAGAGAGCCCAGAAAAAAACAACTATTATACAGTCAGTTAATCTTTGACAAAGGAGGCAAGTATATACAAGGGAAAAAAAGACAGTATCTTCAACAAATGGTATTGGGAAAACTGGTCAGCTACATACAGAAGAAAGAAACTGGACCACCTTCTTACACCATACACAAAAATAAACTCAAAATGGATTAAGGACCTAAATGTGAGACCTGAAACCATTAAAAAAAAAAACAAACAAACAAAAAAAACCAAAAAACCTAGAAGGAGCATAGGCAGTAATTTCTCTGATATTGGTCATGGCAACATTGCTTTTGGATATGTCTCCTGAGGAAAGGGAAACAAAAACAAAAATAAACTATTGGGGCTACATCAAAATAAAATGCTTTTGTACAGCAAAGGATACAACAAAACTAAAAGACAAACCACTGAATGGGAGGAAATATTTGCAAATGACATATCTGATAAAGGGTTAGTATCCAAAATGTATAAAGAACTTATCAAACGCAACACCCCAAAAATGAATAATCCAATTAAAACATAGGCAGATGACATGAATAGACATTTTTTCCAAAGAAGACATCCAGACAGCCAACAGACACATGAAAAGATGCTCATCGTTCCTCATCATTCAGGAGATGCAAGTCAAAACTACAATGAGCGGGGGCCTGGGTGGCTCAGTTGGTTAAGCGACTGCCTTCGGCTCAGGTCATGATCCTGGAGTCCCTGGATGGAGTCCCAATCAGGCTCCCTGCTTGGCAAGGAGCCTGCTTCTCCCTCTAACCCTCCCCCCTCTCATGTACTCTCTCTCTCTCTCATTCTCGCTCTCTCAAATAAATAAATAAATCTTAAAAAAAAAAAAAAAAAACCTACAATGAGCTATCACTTCACACCTGTCAGAATGGATAAAATTAACAACACAAGAAACAAGAGGTGTTGGAGAGGATGTGGAGAAGGGGGGACCCTGCTCCTCTGCAGGTGGGAATGCAAACTGGTACACCCACTGCGGAAGACAGTATGGAGGTTGCTCAAAAAATTAAAAATAGAAGTACCATAGAATCCAGTAATTCCACTACTGGGTATTTACCTAGAGAATACGAAAACTCTAATTCGAAAATATTTATGCACCCCTATGTTTGTTGCAGCATTATTTACAATGGTCAAATTATGAAAGCAGCCCAAATGTCCACTGATAGATGAATGGAAAAAGAAGAGGTGGTATGTATATATACAGTGGAATCTTATCATTTGCAACAACATGGATGGAGCTAGAGAGTATTATGCTAAGTGAAATAAGTCAGTCAGAGAAAGATAAATATCATATGATTTCACTCATATGTGGAATTTAAGAAACAAAACAAATGAACAAAGAAAAAAAGAAACAAAACAAGAAACAGACTCCTAACTATAGAGAACTAACTGATGGTTACCAGAGGGCAGCTGGGTGGGGGATGAGGAAAAAAAGAAAATTACCATAGTATTGAAATTTTGGAATCGATTTACAAAACATTTTTAGATATTTTACTTTTAAATACATACACACACACACACACACACACACACATATATATATATATACAAGCATAAATATTTTTATTTTTACCTATAATTATACATGTTTTACACATATGTTTAAATTTAAATTTTCTGCAGCACATAGCACTGTATCTGACCAATAGCTGATGCTCAATAAATATCTGTGGTATGCTTTCAATATCATATAGATCTTTATAATAGATTGCCCCATTCTTTTTTTTTTTTAAGATTTTATTTATTTATTTGAGAGAGAGAGACACAGTGAGAGAGGGAACACAAGCAGGGGGAGTGGGAGAGGGAGAAGCAGGCTTCCCGCTGAGCAGGGAGCCCGATGCGGGGCTCGATCCCAGGACCCTGGGATCATGACCTGAGCCAAAGGCAGACGCTTAACGACTGAGCCACCCAGGCGCCCCATAGATTGCCCCATTCTATTTGTAATAAATCTGTTTTCATTTATAAACTTTTTGGTCTAAACAACTAGTATTACTGGTTTGTAAAAGCTATGTTAACAAATATGCTTAATCGAAAAATGACACTTTTAGGGTTTCATCCCACATAAACATTCCAAAGCAACCCGCATCATTATTTCATTTCTTTACTTAAAAATACTACCCATTAATAATTTTGCATACCAAAATCTGCTAATAATGTATTGTAAAACTGGTGATTGTGGATTTTGCTTATAGACAGAATCCTTTTTTAAATTTTTTCCACTTGATTGATTGCCAAGAAAAATATAGCTCAAGAGTCTATCTAAGAGGAAGTACTTGAGATTTCTTTTCTCTCCTAGATTTGTATGGGTTGTTATTTATATCTGGTTGCAAAGAGGAAAATTGGACTGTTTCTTACCCCAATGTTACTGATATTGAAATCTCCTGAAGTGAGTATTTGTTGTGATGATTGACAGCATGATTATATGAGACCTTAAGTAGCCATGATTACATTGTGAATTCTCATGTTTAAAATTTTTCAAGTGTTTTAAACTGCTGATAACCTTCAAAATTAGTGAACACTTACCAAAAAAAAGGCATTAGAATAAATTTATAAGATTGAAAGGCTCTCTAGACTTTTTTTCTGGAATGTATCCCAGTACAGTGAATTGATTATACCTGTTTACTGAAGACCTTCTAGAAATGTATCTTTATCACTTTATAGTATTTCCTAATAAAAAATGTTTTATCATCTTTAAACATCTGATGTGCATTAAATACAACAAAATATTCATTAGTTAATGGAGTACATTTCAAAGAGTATTTCAAAGTATTGCATTGCTATTATTTTCAAAATCATACTTTATTTTTTAAGTTATTTAGTAATTTTTTCATGGTAAAAGCAAACACAATGAATTTTCCTGCTATCTTGCTATATTTAAGATTCATTCACATGTGATAAAATGTAAAAATATTGATTTAACAAAGAAAAAATGTGTGTGCATATGTAGCTTTATTTTAGCATAATCAGGATGTATATGCATACACACACATATATACACACACATATACATGCATATGCATGCACATATACAGGCACACATATCTGTTAGCAGTTTTCCAGAACTATTAACTAATGCCTGTTGCAGAAATTCAGGAAACTATTTTGTCTTCATAAAAACAAGTGGTTTACTGGACTAAGGACCGACTTCAAGACATCCTGGCACCAATAAATGTTCAAAACCTATAAACAGTGACATAGATTTTCTAACAAAAATGAAATAAATGTTATTGTGTCCAGATTGTGTGGCTTGTATTAGATCATTCATCTTTTTAAAGTTTCCTTGGATTTTCACCTTTGGGTTTGCCTAGCAATCCAAACATCATTTCCTTCTTTCCCCAATTGTATTATATTTTTACTTTTACAATAAGTACTAGATGCAGTTCTTTCTTTTATTCTTATTTAAAATCTTTTAGAATCTATGTAAACAAATACACCTATGTCTCTAATATTATTGGATTGGATCTATTTGAACTGAATGTTTTAATTTCGTGTATCTATGAATTTAATTTTTATTAGTTTCTTGGATATTTGCCGAAGTGATTCTCTGACTCTTAGAATGAAGGACAGAATTGCTGAAAATATGAAGTATAAGTACATTCCTTAGCAGTCTCTCTTTTTGTTGTTTTCATTCGTTAAGAGCTATATTAAAGTTTTCAGTGATTTCTCGAATACTTTCTTTGCAATGCTCTGCATGTAATTATTCTTTCCTCGTACCAATTTAATGTTATCAGGTTGTTATGTGCTGGCTTTGAGAATTAAGAATAAGGCAGCATTTGAGTGCTGTCTGGAGAAATAAGCAATATTTAGGCATATAAATAGAGGTGAAATAGGGAAAGAATTCCAAGTTGTGGGGAAAGCAAAAACCAAAACATGGAAGAATATTTAGATTTTAAAAAATAGAAATGTGCTAATTATTTGGATAATGTTGAATAGATATGGCTTGATTAAACATATCTTTAATAGTAGTTTAAATGTTTTAAAAATTATCCTGTAGTCAATTATGAGCTCATCAAGATTTTCTGAATGTGAGAAACACAATCAGATTCATGCTTTAAAATTATTAATATAAACAGGTGCTAAAATGTTCCATGTTAGCAGAGAATCAAAGCAGAGTGATAGGTTAGACAGATAATGAAATGTTCCCGAGGAAAGTTATGGAGGTCTGGAACTAGGTTATTAGAGAGAATAGAGAAGAGAAGGTAAAAGGTGATTTTGAAGTACTGGGGCTGGATTATTTTAAGAAAACAAGAAGATAAAAATGTTTTCTAGAATTCTGTGCTTCTAAGATTTAGTTTCAAACAGTGACTTTCAAACATTATGGCCTAGAGATATGGATAAAATATAGAACTAGAGCTATGAGGACAAATGAGATGCAGAAAAAATCTTTTTTAAAAAATCATTTTTTCTTTCAGTTGGCAAACTTTAACAACTAACTGTCTTTTGTGCTGTAGGCTCTACGGCAGAGATGAAGTACACAGAGGTACCGCCCAGTGCAGTAGCCATCATAAGGTGAAATCAAAGTAATTTCAAGGTAAAAATAATAAATGTCATGTTTTTAGCCTAGGATGGCTGACCTCTTAGGGATTCATATACGGACTTAATTCAACATTTGTGAAAATAATCAGATATACATTATTTTGATGAGCAGATACCTAATTTTTATCAGCCAATATATCAATATGATATATTATACTTCCCAATAAAAATTTAAGAGCAGTTAGAATATAATGAAATATTGTTTTTAAGACAGTACTTTGTGTCTATATAGAGAGAGGAAAAAACGAAAAGACCAGAGGAAATATGGTCAGAGAGGTAATGGGGGATTCATTAATTTCTGAATTCAAGAGGAGGAGATTTTCAAGAAGGAGGGGATTAATTTTGGCAAGTGCTGTAGAGAGGTCCATGAGGTTGAAGATGGAGCAATTGCAATTAGCAAAAGCAATTATCTTCTGTCAGGGGTATAAAGAACACGGGTAAATTAGAGTAAAAAATAAAAGTAGAAAATATATTCAAGAGGTCATTACTGGCTCAGCTTTGACCTTCACTCGCTGCTACTACCAAATTACACATTGCATGTGTTTTATTTCAAATTCTATCATGAGGTAGTTCCTTTCAATTTTATTGTGGTGGAAGGTTGGTGTCATATCAAAAAAAAAAAAAAAAAGGCACTGTGAGAGTAGTAACTCATAATAGATATTTGAGGTTTTATTATTATATTTTCTCTTTATTGGAAGAATTGAACTTATTTTCTAGTGTAAATAACCTGGCACTATGGGTAAACTTAATAATAGTTAAGACATGAGCCCTGCAGTCTGGGTAACTTGGGTTTAAAACTCAGGTTTGTCATAATCTGGTTATATGACCTGAGAAAAATTATTTAAGTACTCTAAACCATTTTTTTCATATGTCAAAAGAGGATAAAAATATACTTATTATATTTATTTTCCATTAGGATTGAAAGATATAATGCTTGTATTGTTCAATACAGAATTGTTATATTTTTACCAGCTTAGTAGTTGCTAGTTATTTTGAATATATTGAAAAATTAATTAGGTGTTTTTCTAAGATAGATACATATGGGTGTATATATGTTATTTATTTATTTATTTATTCATTTATTTTAATTGCAGATGTAAAATAACATGAAGTTTCTGGTGGCTTGATGGGGGTGTTAAGAATGGAACTAGAGTGGGTAACAACCATTAATCAATAAAAAGGGACACAGAATGGAGAGTTTACAATAGCAAAATAATTATTACGTTAAAATATGCTTCTGGGTGCCTGGGTGGCTAAGTGGGTTAAGTCTCTGCCTTCAGCTCAGGTCAGGATCCTGGAGTCCTGCTGGGATTGAGTCCCCTGTCAGACTCCCTGCTCAGCGGGGAGCCTGCTTCTCTCTCTCCCTCTGCCTCTCTGCGTGCTTGTGCGCTTGCTCTCTCTGTCAAATAAATAAATAAAATTTGAAAAAAAACAAAAAAACAAAACCGTACCCTTCAAAGTAGTCCTTAAAAACAAGTACACAGACTTCTTTTTCAAATCTGTTTATTTATTTCATGGGTGGTAGGAAGTGGTGTTGCCATGTTATGCATAACACAACACATTTTAGGGAATCTATTACTTTAACATTATATCCATTTTAGTAACATCCCATCTATGCCAAGAGTTATTGAAGAGGGGGACTCCAACATATTTTCATTTTTATTATCTCTTTCTGGTAATGCCAGGAGTAGTAGTTCTAATTAGTTATGTGTATAGCATGCAATGGAGAAAGGTAAACAACCTCTGAATTTGAAACTATTATTTTAAATGTAATATTTGTGGAATGGTGGTAGCTTAAGCTCATTAACAGACACAATAGTTTTACGGTACTTTTTTTTTTTTAAGATTGTATTTATTTATTTGAGAGAGAGACAGAGCATGAATGGGGGAGGGGCAGAGGGAGAGAGAGAGAGAGGGACAAGCAGACTCCCCACTGAGCGGAGAGCCCAATGTGGTCCAATACCCAGGATCCCAAGATCATGATCTGAGCTGAAGTCAGAAGCTTAACCAGCTGAGCTACGCAGGTGCCCCTACAATACTTTCAAAATTTATATCGATATTAGAGAAATATTTCAATTATTTGTAGAGACACAGAAAATAACTCCTTCACCACTGACAATGTGGAAGTTGCCAAATAACCAAATAACTAACACTTATAAAACTGCTATAAATTGAGGAGAAAGCAAAATAATTATTATAAATATGATAATAATAGTAGGTTATTATTATTGTTATTGCTATTATCATTAGTATTATTATTACGTGTCGGGTCTTGTTTTAAGTTATATATGTGAATCACATTTAGACTTACACTTATAAGCACTTACAAGATAAGTAGCTTTTTTTTAACATTGTTTTTTATCTAGAAAAAGAGATACAAAAAAGGTTAAATAACTCACAAGTCACTGAACACAGGGCAGAGAAAAAAGAGAAAGTGGCAAATAATCTCCAAATACATCTACTAACAATCCTTTATATCACCATGTGTGTATACAGCTCTTCACATCAAGAGATGGATTTTATCTTCTGTCCTCTTGAATGTGAGTTATCCTTGTGACTTTTTTACCACTGGAATGTGGTAATAATGACATTCTGGGGCTTCTGTGCCCACACCTTAGAGGACCTTCCCAGGGAAAACACACAGCTTTAAAATGTATTTATTTTTTTAGTAATCTCTACACCCAATGTAGGGCTTGAACCCAGGATCCTGAGATCAAGATCCGCATGCTCTCCCCACTAAGCAGCCAGGTACTCCAAAACACATAACTTTAAAGGAGACCAGCTATCATCATTTATTCATGCTGTTCTATCTCTAATTAAAAATATCACCTTCGGGCGCCTGGGTGGCTCAGTTGGTTAAGCGACTGCCTTCAGCTCAGGTCATGATCCTGGAGTCTTGGGATCGAGTCCCACATCGGACTCCCTGCTCAGCAGGGAGTCTGCTTCTCCCTCTGATTCTCCCCCCTCTCATGTTCTCTCTCTCTGTCTCATTCTGTCTCTCAAATAAATAAATAAAATTTAAAAAAAAAATATCACCTTCTATCAACAACTTTTTTGATATATACATTATAATGTAAAACATAAGCAATTATTTTTATAGTAAAGGAGACTGTAGAATATTCATGGAATAATTTCTCATTAGTATGTAAAATAGCGAGTGCTATCTTCTCTTGGAATACAACACTTACTCCCTTAAGTTTAGTCATAGAATAGATGACAAGAAATTAAAACACCACCATCACCACAACTTCCAGCACCGCTATCAAGATTTACTTTAGAATTGACATTGAGATGTTTTATTTGGTTTGGTTTGGTTGGTTGGTTTGGGTTTTACTTGCATTTTTAAAAAATTTTCTTTTGTTTTGTTTGTGTGTGTGAATCTAGATTTACAAAGGTGTCATCTCTGTTCCTTATTAAGACATCAATAGCCTTAGTCTTTCCTCTGCTACCAAACTGGACTAAACATAGGTCTTTCATATCCTCCCATGTTACAAGAGAACTATGTATTACTGTTTTTTTTTTTTTATTTAATAAATGTGTTTTGATAGACTGGGAAACATTTTCAAAACCCATTACAGTATATGAGTGCCCTAGGAGAATGGAGGAACATCATGCAAGAGGTGTAGCTCTAAGTGCTAAACAACTAGGGTATTGGATCCACATATGGATGCTGATGGCATGTGGAAAAATGGTGGGATTTGGAATGGGGAAGAAGGCTGGTAAGTGTGAAGTGGAGAATATGGATGACAAATGTCAGATAGATGTGTAGCCAATGGCTTAAGCCTCTAAAAATGTTTTTCCAGAGCCAGAATAGGGTGGACAAGTAATGATGCGCAAGCCGCAGCATGAGCAGGGACTTGAGTTATGTGTACGTTAATTTCACATAAGTATTTGCATCTATTTCTTATCACTCTGGCTCCAAACCATCTCCACATGCACATCCAATTTCAATCTATAATTTTAATTCACCCTTTAAAGCTTTTGATTTGTTTTAGAATAAAGTACCATCACTCTGTTTTTTCATTCTTGAACGACACTGACCCTTACCCACAGGCATTTTCATAGGTTTCCTATACTTATCACACTTTTATACACCTTCTTTCCAATTGGTCCTTTACATCTCACCTTAAATATTTATTTCTACAGGAGGTAGTCCTTGACTCCTTAACAAGGTGATTTCCACATACTATATGTCACAAAGATCCTCATTCTAACATTTATCATGCTGTATGAATATTACTACTGGAATATTTTTTTTTCTCCAAAGAACTCTAAGCTCTGTGAGAATAGGGATCATGTACGTTTGCTCAGTATGTCTCTTCACTGTTTAGCCCAAGAAATGGTGTAGAGAAAAAAGTGTAATAAATATTTATGAAAGAATAGATGAATTACTGATATTGACTAAAGGCAGATTGAAAGACCAGAATTCATTGTGCTGAATAGAGGAAAAATTAAAGTTATAAAAATAAGAAAACAGGGTAACATTAAGGGGTAATAGGCAGGGGGAAATAAAAGATTGAGTGCTAAGAGACCCCAAAAGCTGGTAACTCAGGTTACCAAAAGGAAAAGAGAGTCAAATGCCCATATTGACATAGTTCATAAAGTGATGTGGGTCTCTTCTTGAATAGATAATAAGCAGAAAAAAATATATAAAGGTCCAATCTAAAACCATACAAGAACTGTCATTTGCAAGTGCTCACATTACAAATATATCTCCCTCTTGCAAGTGAGTGACAATTTTCTGTAGCCAAAAGATGGACTTCACTTTACATTTGCTATTTCCCATTTGAACACACATTTTTTTCACCTTGTCTGTCTCCTCTGACATAAGGACCGATCACTCTGTATGACCAATACCCATTTGCCATGTTGTTTACGGTAATTGTGGTTTGGTCCCCGTACATCATGGGAGCACCCAAATCACCCCAAGAACATTACACATTTTTGGCACTGACACCATGGTTTCTTCTCCTCCTTAGCTAAGATTTCTTCCATCTTTCTTCACAACATAGCATGTTAATCTAAAACACCATGTATTTTGTATATTGCACAGTGATTTTTCTCCTTTCCTAATTCTCATTTTTGGGACAGGTTGCAGGCCTTCAAGTGCTGAGTTGTGCTAAAAGCATATTAAAAATTGAGAAACTTTATCAGTACAATGGCCTGAAATGCATCAGTTTCTAAGTAAATTTCAGGATTTTGAAAGGCAAAAACTGTATAGAAGTGAAGGAGAGAGAAATAAAAGAATAGAGAGATAAAAATAAAAGCAAGCAGGCAGTTGAGCTAGCCCTATGATCACTTATTGATCATACTGTGATTAAAATAGACAACTAGAATAGATGTTAAAAAAAAGAAGAAGATAGTAAGACGGGAAGAATGAAGGAGGGGAAATCGGAGGGGGAGATGAACCATGAGAGACTATGGACTCTGAAAAACAAACTGAGGGTTCTAGAGGGGAGGGGGGTGGGGGGATGGGTTAACCTGGTGATGGGTATTAAAGAGGGCACGTGGGGCGCCTGGGTGGCTCAGTCGTTGTGCGTCTGCCTTCGGCTCAGGTCATGATCCCAGGGTCCTGGGATCAAGCCCCACATCAGGCTTCCTCCTCGGTGGGAAGTCTGCTCCTCTCTCTCCCACTCCCCCTGCTTGTGTTCCTGCTCTCGCTGTCTCTCTCTCTCTCTGTCAAATAAATAAATAAAATCTTTAAAGAGGGCACGTATTGAATGGAGCACTGGGTGTTACACACAAACAATGAATCATGGAACACTACATCAAAAACTAACGATGTAATGTATGGTGATTAACACAACATAATAAAAAAAAGAAAAATTAAAAAAAGAAAAATAGAATAGATTTTTTTTTCAGGTCTAGCCATGTGCAGTTGCAATATTTACACATTAAAGTCACTGCAAAAGGTAAAAAAGAAAGACTGATGACTCCCAACTCTCCTAAAGGCTTGATTCTGTGCTCCTGATGTGTGAGAACCATGAAAGGCTCTTGAAGCAAAAGGAGGATGCTATTCTGTTTCAGTTTGAAGCATTGATTCCCAGAAAATCATTGTTATAGCCAGGTGCTGAAACATTACCATCCTTTAGCATCTATTGATTCATTTCAAATTACTACTCTGTGGGCCCAGAATCAAATTCAGAGTCTACACAGCAAAGATTTCTACATGAAATTATAAATCAATGTTAAGATTTACATTGCTTTAAGGAAACAAACCAAATAAATATAAAGACTTTAAATTATTTAGTGTTGTTAAGAATTATAGATTTATAGAATTTTGGTGCTGTACAGAACCTTGTAAGCATCTAGTCTAACCCTTATTAGATAACAAGTCACACTCTTGGCTGTTTCAGCATTGAAAGGCTCTGATATTTGAACTTCTGGGCTCCTGAACTTTTGTACTTTTCACATTTCCATCACTAGAGCTGCCATTCCCCATGCAGTATTCTCTCTCCGCCTTTAGAAGTTCTTCATTTAACAACTTTTCTCTTGGATTCCTAGTTTCTGCACACGTCTTCCTTGGCACTTGAGAGCTCTTCTGAAATGGACCCACATTAGTTTTCACAACATCAAGGCTTTGAGAATTCTAAGTCAGTCCACTCCTACTCCATGCATCCTACAAGATCAGATACATTACCAATATATTTGGCTCCTGAACATTTCCTCTTGAACCACTACTCTGTATTATCACCAGAGTCAAAAACACAGATGACAGCTGAGACTAATGATGATGGGACTGATGAAAATCACCATAAAACTTACTGGTGAGTAATTAATTTGTGATTGTGTATCATCATTCTGAGGAAGAAATTTAGAAGAAGAACAGCAGAAGCCAGTTAGCCTTGGATGATAGGAAAGGGAATATTAAAAGGTAATGTAAAAAGCCCAGAAAATACTAGGAAATAAAATATAAATGGCAAATACACTGGTAAAGTATTCAAGTTGAGGGCGGAATATTTGAAAAGATAATGATATTAAACTTATTAAATGCTACAGAGGTGAAGGGTGTTAAACATTTATGAGTCATTTTTCGTCACATTTTTAATCTCTTATGGCATGGATGTGTGCATATTTCACCAGCTTTGAAGTCTGGATTTTTCTTGCTTTAGCTTCAAATTTGCCTTCTCATTTCCAGCTTTCCATGTATGTTCAGCCAGCAGATTACTGTTTCTGGAACAGATGTTTTTCACACCCTCTTCTCCAGCTCCTCAGGGCTTTAATGGAGTTTCTCAAAGCATACCCCAGCATGCTTTTATTAGAATCCTACAAGGTGTGGTCCTTACTAAAAAAACAAAAACAAAAACAAAAAAAACAAGTACCAGGCTCTCACTTTTACCTAATGTATCAGATTAGGGGGCATATCCTCACGCCCTCTTTTAATAAGTCTTTAGAACATTTACTGATCTGTTCCACCACTGTAATTTGTGTATCACATTTCCTCTCTTCCTTGGGTTCATTTCAGTAATGCTGAGAAGTAATGCCCCAGTGAATCCAAGCTACTCTGTTTCCTGGATCTGTTCCAATTAATGTTACTGAAGGTAGAAATGCTGGAGGTTGGAGGCAGAAGCAAGGCCTCAGGCAAAGCTGAAGCTCAGCAGAAGCTCAGCAGCCTAAAAATTCTTTCATTTGTAAGGGCAAATATAGATTAGAAATAAGAGTCTTAATTCTCCCTGGTGAAAATAAAGGAAGAGACAATCTCTTCCAAACTCCTTTTCCTTAGAGCATTTACTTTAGAAAACTTGTCATTGTAAGTGCTTTGTTCCTTTTAAATGTATGGAAATCTTTTTAAAAGCTAAACAAGCTTCTCACCAGAGTTACAACTCAGGAAATGTCTCTCTCAAGAACCATCTTTTTTATACTATAATCATCAAAGAAAAATGGCCCCTATCTCCCAGTTTCTGTGGGCGGGTAGAACTTCCATAATTACCTCCCTCTAAGTTGCAAAAGTACCCCTTGTCATAAAGATATAAGAAGTTTATTTTTCCTTTTAATTAAGCCAATTAGCAAACACAGATGGGCACTCCAGTTACCAGGTGAATCGAGATGAACAGTGTGTGACCAATGATGCTGTCAAATCCTTCTACTTGAGGATTAATTATTATTTATCTTAAAAACATGTATGTAGGGGCACCTGGGTGGCTCAGTCATTAAGTGTCTGCCTTCGGCTCGGGTCATGATCCCAGAGCCCTGGGATCGAGCCCTGCATCAGGCTCCCTACTCCGCGGGAAGCCTGCTTCTCCCTCTCCCACTCCCCCTGCTGTGTTCCCTCTCTTGCTGTGTCTCTCTCTGTCAAATAAATAAATAAAATCTTTAAAAAATATATATATATATATATATGTAATGGGTCCTATCTGCTGGCATGGGGTGAGATATCCTTCTGTCTAGGCAATCTCTTAGTGAATTACCTGTGATGTGCACATTCTAGTTTAATGCTTAGTCAATAACTGATTTTTTTTTTTCCTCTTTTACCTTTATGAAGGGGTTTTCTAGGTTGGGAAGATATTTCCTTTTTAATTTTTTTTTTAAGATTTTATTTATGTATTTGACAGAGAGAGACACAGCAATAGAGGGAACACAAGCAGGGGGAGTGGGAGAGGGAGAAATAGGCTTCCTGATGAGCAGGGATCCCGATGTGGGGCTCGATCACAGGACCTTGGGATCATGACCCGAGCCGAAGGCAGACGCTCAATGACTGAGCCACCCAGGCGTCTCGAGATTTCCTTTTTAATTGCATTTCTCCAACACATTATTAGAAAGAAGACCTTAGTCAGTACTCACATTATTAGAAAGAAGACCTTAGTCAGTACTCATAAATTTAACAATAATAATAAACCAGTGAAGATAACCAAAAGTAGGAGAAGAAAAACAATGAGAATAAAAGCTGAAATTAATGAAATAGAAAACAAGTAAATGAATTTGGAAAACAAATAGATCCAAAAACTCATTATTTGATGTAAAGAATAGATATATGACTTTTAGGATGAAAGAGAAAGAAAGGAAGAAAGAAAGAAAGAAAGAAAGAAAGAAAGAAAGAAAGAAAGAAAGAAAGAAAGAAAGAAAGAAAGAAAG
>NW_023270454.1:48535484-48716821 GCF_011800145.1 Mirounga leonina
AAGAAAGAAAGAAAGAAAGAAAGAAAGAAAGAAAGAAAGAAAGAAAGGAAGGAAGGAAGGAAGGAAGGAAGGAAGAAAGAAAGAAAGAAAGAAAGAAAGAAAGAAAGAAAGAAAGAAAGAAAAGAAGAAAGGAAGGAAGAAAGAAAAAAGAAAGAAAGAAGGAAAGAGAAAGAAAAGAAAAGAAAAAAAGAAAAGAAAAGGATGGAAGGAGGGAGGAAGGAAGAAAGGCAAAACAAAAATACTAGATGAAAATAGAAATACATTCAAACATATGGAAAACTATAAAATAACTAAAGGAAAACATTGTTTTTATTGTGTGAAAATACATTGAAAATCTCAAGGATATTCATGATTTCGATTTAAATATTTTTACACTTGCATTTATATCTTTCAAAACCAGACATTCAAGGAGTTTTTCTTCATAAATCAATTAGCTTTCTTAAATTAAGATGTAGACAATAATTTAATGAACATTCCCTCTTGTGCTGCATTTATAACTCCAATATTTCTAAGGCAGTCATCTATAATGATACTTGCCTGGGAGGCCCAAGGCAAAATGGTTTACCTTCAGGCTTATTAGGCATTACCCCATAGGCTTAATGTAAATTAGAATTCTGACTCTAGTTTGGAACTTTGATTAGCCTGCGGGAATGAGGCAAAGGGGGGAAGAAAGAAGGAAATATTTACTGAATATCAACTATGTATCAGAAAGCTTTTTGATATATGTCTTCATGTATATTAATTCATTTAATTCTCACAGCTGGAAAAGGTGTTATTATACACTTTTCATCTTTCAGATGAGAGATGGAGTTTCAAAGAACATAACTTTTTCAAATCACACAAAGGTAAAATTCAACCCTGGTATCATTGATGGCAAAGACCATTCCCTTTTCTGCTGTGTAACACCTCCCCTTGTTCAGGGAAAGGTGTAGAATTTATTCATCAGTTTCACATTTGGTTTATTTGCCTTCTCAGATTTGATTGCTCTAAAATTATTTTCAAACTGATACTCTCACCAAACACATATTGTGGAAAATAGGAAATCTTTTATGCATGGACAAGACTGGGAAGTGGATAATTCAAGAGCAAAACAAAAGGGGGGAGGGGATATGTAGACACATATTCATTAAACAAATATTTATTGAGTAGCTATGCTGTATCCTATTTGCAATGCAAAAGGACAAAGGAGTCCTGAATTAATGAAACTTTTATCCAAGGTAATAGATATAATAAGTAATCAAATAAATAAGGAAAATATTTTCAAATGCTTATATGGCTTTAAAATGAATAAATCAGTATAATGCAGTAGAGCACAGCTAGGGTAGAAGGAAGGGGTAAAAATTTATGGCAGATTGTCCAGGAAGATTTCTAAGATGAGTTGACATTTGAGTTAAGACCTGAATGAGGAGAGGGAACTGGTTTTGCAAATAAAAGAATAGCAGAGAGAAAAGGATAAATAGAAAAGCAGTGGAAAAGACGTGGGTCATGATCCGATGGATAAAAATCCCTTGAGGCTGGTGTAGTCCTTGTTAAGAAGTTTGAATTTCATTCTACTCTGTCAAGGTAACTAACTGACACATGTGTAGAAGCACTAGATATAAAGACCAGGCGTGTTGCAAGAGAGATGGCGAAACTTTTCTTAATGTGATTTGTGCTAGCCACTGGAGCTTCATGGGCATATTTGCTATACGTGTGGGTCTTCGAATATTAGTGATGGCTAGTTCTTTGCCTAAATGATTATTTTTCTACACCTTCCATAGGCTGTCTCAGATTCCTTAGGTCAAAAGAATGTATACAAATTCTGGAATGCCATAGATTTCCATTTACATTTCTCTTACTGTTATCTTTTTCCATTGAGTTTTGAAATAATTTGGATGAATAGTAAATACATTTTATTCATTTAATTTTTCATTTGCTTGAGAGTTTACATCTTATTTATTTTATGAATTTAATGTTTAGTATATGAATAAATGTACTCTCATAAAATATTTTCATTTTAACTGAATGAGGTTTTACTTTTCAATGTGGAAACCCTTGAGCTTTGCCTCCATAGTATTTTATTTTTGAAATACTCAGTTCAGGGCAAGAATACTGAAAATTACAAACTCTAAAATGATAGATAGTCTAAGAGTTTTATCATCGGAACCGGGCAACTCAGCCTCTGGGGAATTTTTTCTTTTTTCTGTTCTGGCTCAGTTTCTAAAACCAAAATTTGCATAACAGAAGCTATTTTCACAAGTCAAAGTCCCAATGTTGTAAATTTTCATCAAGCACAAAAATTTGCAATGGAAAAAGTGCACTCAGGATAATGCTGTACATTGGCACGCAAGGCAATAAGAAGGATGCGCCAAGTAAAAAACCCCAGGATTGCACTGATGTAGATCAGTCTCTTATTTTCATTACAGTATACCTCAAAAATCTTCCAATTACTCTGATGTTCTCCCTTCAAGGCAAGCAAATCCTCAGGGTAAATCTCCTATCATTAGATACAGGCTTTGATGTGAGCTCTTTTATTTCCCGCCACTTTGTAAACCTTTTCAGTACCTGAGTCTATAAAATTGCACATTAGGAATGGGTAAAATTTGGCTCCAGAGAGACAAAGCAAAATGAAACTATTATGCTTATGGCCTTCAGGGCAGATTCTGCTTTAGAGATCAACATGCTATACATCATGGCAATGATGGGACTCGGGATGCGGGTACTGGACAGAGAGGTTCTGTCCTGGAGAGATATTTCTGGATTTCTAGTTTCAGGTAAAGTTCACAGAATACTCTGTAGGTTCACCTTTATCACTGATATAAGGATTCACAAGCTGTGGTTCAGTACATGACTAGAAATGTTATTTATTATGATGACTACGTCTAGTCATCACACTGCAGAACACAGCTAAGTATTGGCCAAGATGGTCATTGGCTGTATTTTCCTTCATAGACTTGAAGACTCCTTAACAGCCATAATATGTTTAATTATATTCTCCCTTTTAGGAAAGTGAATGCAAATTAAAAAAATGCCTATGTTCTTACGTCCCATAAGGATATACCTTATGCATACTCCCTAGAGTATAAATTACACATTATTGCAACAAATAAAATATGTTACTCTTGGCAAGTCACGGTGATACATTTTGTTCAAAAATTGCACCAGTTTGCCTTTTAATGTTGCTATTAAAAATTAGAGGGAGGCATGTCTGTTATTAATACTGCCTCAAATAGGATAATGGAGGTATGATTGTACACTGTCACCGCTAATTTACCCAGTGGCAGGAGATGTTAGAAGAGGGGATAGAATACATTGCAATCTTGGTGGGGGGAAAGCAAAAATTATAGGGAAAAACCTGTGATTACTTTCTTAAATAAGGAGGGAAGGTGGTTTTCTGGGTTGTTTAAGATATATTGTAAAGAAAATATTCTAAAGCAATGTTGTAACAAATGCAATAATTTATATAATAATGTAATTTTTTAAGGAAATGGGAATAAGCTGAGGCCAATGTTGAAGACTTTTGGTGTCATGAAATTCCTGACTAAATTACCTGGACTCTGCTTACCTGTTTTCTACTTGTGTCATTCTATTTTCTACTTTATTCACTCTGCTATAGCCACACAAGCCTTTTATCCATTAGATTATGCCCCAGGACAATTGTGTTTACTTTTCTATTTATTCTTGAGCTCTCTGCTACCCACATATTTTACAAGACTATCTCTTTATTTTCACCCATGTCCCATATAGAAATCTTTATTTCATCTAGAAAATCCACAATAAATAGTAGCTTCCTTCCCATTCCAGGACAACTCCATTTGATACTGTTGAAGTGAACAAGGTAGACAGTGCCTCTTAATTCAGGAAGATTTCATCATATTGAGGTAGAGATAATACATCAAATAAAGAAGGAAAGTAATTCCAGATTTTTGTATGAACTTTAAAAAGAATAAAGCAGGGGCACCTGGGTGGCTCAGTCGTTAAGCGTCTGCCTTCGGCTCAGGTCATGGTCCCAGTGTCCTGGGATCGAGCCCCACATCGGGCTGCCTGCTCCGCGGGAAGCCTGCTTCTCCCTCTCCCACTCCCCCTGCTTGTGTTCCCTCTCTTGCTATGTCTCTCTCTGTCAAATAAATAAATAAAATCTTAAAAAAAATAAAAAAATAAAAAGAATAAAGCAGGATAATATGATAAAGTTCAACAGTGATAGGAGGAGAAGGTTGTTTTATAATATGTATCATTTATAAATGAACATTTTAAAGATTAATATTGAAGTGGATTAATTTCTACATAACCCTAGAGTTTTGTGCCTGACTTTTGAATGGAAGAATGATCAGATAACAATCAGGCCATTTTGTTGTGCGCTCCACACCCTCAAATGTAAGTGCCTATCTTTTTACAGGTGCTGCTTCATGTCTCCCATGACGAAGGAATGTCTCTGGCTCTCAGTGTTCCGGGAATAGAAAGGGTAAGGGGGACAGAGGTGAGCCCACCAAGGAGTATACCAATTTCTAGTCATCTCCTTTTATAGCCCTATGTTCTACCCATACAACAATGTCTAAGGTTTAGCAAATGAAGAGTCTAGCCTTTTTCTTCTGCAGAAAATACCCAGTTTACTGCTCCTTGCCTCCTAGACGTTAGAGAGGGACCAGCTTTTGTAGTCACACTACAGAATTGCTTTTATTAAATTTCTCAAATTTCAGCCTCACTACCAGTTTCCAGAATACCTCTGGACTGATTACTTTGAGTTCCTTTCAGGAATCCATTTGGGTGAACATAATTCTTTCTTGAGACCAACTATTCCTTTAGCCTATTGTGTTGTGTTAAACCCTGCTCAGTCTCCTCCTCTACGTGATTTCCATCTTCCCCAAACTCTCATGACATTCATTGTCTGACCATGTTTCTTTTCTCATTCTCTTTGTTCTAATATGTTTAATCTTACCCTCTTTTCTTCCTTAAAAAACAATACCCCTTTACTTTTGTTTCAATAGTGTTGGGAGGATAAGTCATATATATATATATATATATATATATATATATATATATATATATGATATAATCATATATATGATATAATCATATATATAGATAAGACACACACACATATATATATAGTCAATTTGCACCAACTTTGTTTTTTTTAATAAATGATTCAAAACAGGATCATAATAAGTTTCAAGAAAATAGTTTGTTCAGATGAAGACTTTCATGTGTTATATCCTTCGGCATAGTGATTTGTGCTTAAAGATGAACACTTATGAACAGATTTTCACCTGACTTACAAATAATAGATTTAGAACTTATATGAACAATTTTATGTGTTACAATTAAATATTATTTTGTGTATATTGACTTAGATATGTATTTAACTAGACACCTGAGAAGATATTTGCGTATAACTCCATTTATTTGATAAAATAAATGATTTAAAGAATAAATTTTAATAACAGTCCTTAAAATTATTTTCTTCAAACTATGAATGAAATAATATTAATACTGACAATTTTGAACATAAGCATTATACTTTTTTTCCTAATCTTGTTCTCTAATTTACAGGTATCTCCTTTAGTGAATTGATTTATATTTAATACAGGAATTGAGTTTTTGTACTAAATAGCAAAATATTTAGATTTGAAACAAGACTGCCAGAGTGTTTTAGAAAAACAAAATGTGTATCTTTTTTCATCATTCTTTATCAACTGTTAATTTAAAAAGTCTTTTTCCTAAAATATATTTAAATTTAACTCTGTTATACTCACTTCAAATTTGAAAAAGAGCTAAATATTGTTAAGCATGGTAATGAATAAACATCAAATATTTTAGTGGCCTTGTCAATAAAAAGTCACATTATTTAGGATTAAGTAGGAGTCTTGGAATCTAGGAATAGAAATGCATGAAAATAACTGGCCTAGATACAACATCCCTCTGCCCAGAGAGGACTAATTTTGCGGAAATCAGTATACTAAGATTTCTGAAATGAATATTTTTAAATATGTGATTATTGGGTACTGATTAGCCTCTGCAATATATTTCACATTTGTATTAACCTCAATATAAATAACCCACATACAAAACTGAGAATTACTGAGAGATCATTTGTTTTGATTAATCAAAACAAGTAGAAG
Source organism: Mirounga leonina (assembly GCF_011800145.1). NCBI lineage: Eukaryota > Metazoa > Chordata > Mammalia > Carnivora > Phocidae > Mirounga > Mirounga leonina. Next base: position 48,541,583 of record NW_023270454.1, read on the forward strand.
TTTGGGGCGCCTGGGTGGCTAGTTGGTTAAGTGACTGCCTTCGGCTCAGGTCATGATCCTGGAGTCCCGGGATCGAGTCCCACATCGGGCTCCCTGCTCGGCAGGGAGTCTGCTTCTCCCTCTGACCCTCCTCCCTCTCATGCTGTCTGTATCTCATTCTCTCTGTCTCAAATAAATAAATAAAAAAATCTTAAAAAAAAAAAAAAAACAAGTAGAAGTTTGATTAATGGGAACAATCAGTAAATGAGAACTGTAGCAATCAATTTGACTCTAAATATATAAGGTGTTTAATTTATTGATTTAATATATTCTCTCTTCTAGGGCCAAACACATTGTTAGGTACTAAAGAAAAGTGATTAAGATGAACAGTTTGGGGACTCCTGGGTGGACTCCTGGTTAAGCATGTGACTCTTGGTTTCTGCTCAAGTCATGATCTTGTGGTCATAGGATCAAGCCCTGCATGGGGCTCCATGCTGAGCGCAGAGTCTGCTTCAGATTCTCTCCCCATCTCTCTCCCTCTTCTCCTTCCCCCAACCTCTCCCTCTTGTGTACATGTGCATGTGTGTGCTCTCTCTCTCTAAAATAAATAAAATCTTTAAAAAAAAAGATGAACTGTTTCCCTGGTCTCATGCAGAATACAAATCTATACATGTAGGTTATGATCACAAATAAAAGCTCAATATTACTCTTATAAATATTGAAAATGTCCTATCTGTAGTGAAGTTAATTTCTTATATTACATCCCACAAGAATTATTATAAAATTAGCATTATGAATTACTTTTGAAAACTGGAAAATTGCTTAAAATGTGCACTAGTACTTTACTATAATAATATATATTTTCATATGTATGAGTTATGACTACAAGAAAATGGGAACTTTTTTAAAATAAAAAAGTCAAGGATTTTAAAACATAAGGTAGTGTATGACTTCAAACCAGCCATCTTGGAGGAATATACAAGTATTCTGATTATTTTTCTTTGTTAATCTGGATTCTCAAGAAAACATGTAAGCACGGAAGGAAAAGAAATTGGACCACAGAAGGAGAAAAATCAAATACATGATGACATATTAGTGTATTGACCACAGCTTCACAAAACACCACTCATGTTAGATTTCATGGGACATCTCCAGCAAGACCACATGGAATCCCTGCATCTCCAAACAATCGGTTAGAAGTAGGAAGGGCAAGAAATTTATCTTCTGGCCCCTTCTTGAATGCAGAATCTCAGTGGTCAAGTCTCCACCAGGTGTTAACTTCTCTAAACTTCTAGATTCTTGATCTGGCACCTCCTGGCACCCTTAGGGAAGTCAGAGCCTCCTCCGAGCACTCATACAGCTGTGACCCATGCAGTGGTCTACCTTGTCAATCTGCACCGGGTATGGGTTCTCCCAGGTCTGTAGAACCATTGCGGAATTGGGCTCATACATTGAAAGTACCTACTCTGTGAGGAAGCAAAGCAAGCTGATCGAGAGGGAAGGATGGAGAGAACCGTAGGAGCCTAGTAGCTCTAGATGGGTGCAAAAATAAAGTCCAGTACTCCAATATTTCTCTCTCTTTTGCTCGCTTTTTTTGAAGAGTATGACTCAGATGTTTCTTCTATTTTTTTCTCCAGATTTAACAGCAACAAACTTTTATGTATTTTTAACAGTAGATTACCTATCCCAGTGAAAATTGACATCTATAAAGATATTAAAAACATTGATTTCAATTGAAAATGGAAAATATAAAAAAAGACAAGTTAAAGAGAAACTAGTTAATTTGCTACCTCATTGTTAGTATTTAAAAACAGCTTTGCCTTCTAATTTTAAAACACACATACACACACACAACACACACAGAGTCATAAAAAGGGACTTACAGTTTGACGGCATCTACCAAGTTACCTTTTTTTCCTTAGCAAGAAGTCACATCATATTAAATGTTTTAAAAGTCTCTTTGCCTAAAATTGATTTCAATCTACGCAAATCTGTAAATAAGAGACTTGAGCTGTAGTAGAGTTACTTGTGAACTCATGCTAGTACTTTTCTTTAGAAAACCTTTTGAATATTTCTCTGAAAAAAAAATAAAAATGTCATTCCCAGATTGTAACATTTTTCAGGGATTTATGGTAAAAAGGTTTATATGAGGTTTAATAAGTACACCAATTTTTTTTCCCTCAGACATGGTAAAATTGATTAATATCTCTGTTCAACTAGTGTCACCTTTTATGTTTGCTGCTATTTGTTAACTGTCCAGCATCTTTTCTTTTTAGGCACCCTAACTTGATGAATAGAAAATATATGGAAAGAAAATAATGTATTAATTAGTAATACCTTTTATTTGTACTCTTGTCAGATAAAAAAGGGATGGAATAGCAAAAAGAATATAAAGTCAGTTATAGCTCAATAAAATTTTTTAATGATTAAAAAAAAGAATATAAAGTAATTCTTAACAGTTTTATAAAAAAAGGAAAAATAATCCAATGTTGCTCACTTTAAAGTTCATGAATAAAAGAGTTTTAATTGGATTAAGTACATTGTGATAACTGATCACAACTTATATTGTATATTTAGAAACAATATCATGGTTTTAGTTAATAAATTTTGCTATTTGAACCAATAAATCTTAACTTTTTATTGTGAATTACACTCATTCTGAAAAAAAGACAGTACTCTTTTAATACCTGTTCACCTGGTTCATTATTACCTATTCAATCATGGCAGCTGAGTGTTGTACAGAGTAGCACTTTTACCTCTTTAGAGAAATTATATGGTTAATATGTTCTGGATGTAGACATGTGTTGGACTGTAATTCTCCCTTTAGGAATGAATAACTTATTACCACAGTTACTGGGAATGTTTCCAGCAGAGAAGCCTTGAATTATCTCCTCAACTCAAACTGCTCTGTAGAGACAACCCTTTTTCTGAACTCCCATAGTGTTAGCTGAGGTGTTCAATGAGACTGCATCCTAGTTCAACTTCTCCATTGCTAATTTTTGCTTTCTTTTTTTCTCTTCACAGGATTTTATTCCAAAAAAATCCCTAATCCTATTTTCATTTCAAAATCTGATTCTTAGAGGTTCCAACTGGTGACAGAATATCTGATGAGAAGTAAGGAGTTTCCAAATATTTAAACCTATGGTTTATGCTGTAGATTCAGTCTGGTAGTAAGATTATATGACTTACCTTATGGAGAAGTAGATTCTACTTTCATTCTCTTTGCTCCTGGGCAGGACTTTATGATTTTGCTTGACCAACAGAATGTGAAAGAGGGGACATTCCAGAACTTCTCAGGCTGAGGTATAAGAAGCCTTGTGGTTTTCACTTTAGTCTCTTAGGACATTCTCTGTGGGTCTTAATCCATTGTATAATGACTTTCTTTATCCCCAAATCATTATGCTTGAAAGTAACATGTAGGTACTTTGGTTAGTAGTTCCAGCTGGGCCCAGTCATCCATGTTGCCCTGCCTAGAGGCCAGACAGGTGAATGAAATGATCTTGGACCAGTAGAGTCCATAGGTCCACCGAATACCATTGAGTGATCTTTGCTGATGCCACATGAAACAAGAGAATCATCTTATCAAGCCCTGACCAAAATCTTAACTCATTAAATTGTGATATATAGTATTTGTTGCTATAAGCCAATAAGTTTGATGTAGTTTTTATAGAACAATAGAAAACAGGAATGGATTTGAATAGAAGAAGGATGCTTTGTAATGGAAATTTTAAAAATATGATATTGTCTTTGAGACTCAGCAAAGGGAAAAAGCTGTAAAACCTGAGGGAATTGCAAGTAGAGTATCTCAAGGAGACCATTAGTGGAAGATGAAAAATTCTCACTGACACTATTAGAAATGCTGACTGAAAAAGACAATTGTTATTGATAGTGGGGAAAAAAGTTGAATCTATAGAGAAATGGCAGATTAAGCTAAGGAGATATTCAAGCAATAGGTTTAACATACCAACTGATATATTTTAGCTGTTTGATAATATGTGGATAGAGAGATGAGACTAAAAAAAAATGAACAGTCCAATTTTTAAGCAAAATTTAGAAGATAAATGAAATAACACTTGATAGGCTTTATGAAGACAAGCTTTTATTCTCAAATTCTCTAGGTGGTAAAAAATTCTCAAAATAAAAAATAGACTCAGGCTAAAATCATATAAAGAGTGTTGCTGGAAATCTCCTAAGACCCCAAAACATTTTAAAAAGAGACAAACCCGTAAGCAAATGAGTCTCCTAGAAAAGTATTTTAAAGTCCCATTTCCCCACAATAATCTAACTCTTAGTCTCTTCTGGAGAGAGACCTGTATCAAAGAAATTTGTGAATGCATCATTGTCTAATGATATGAAGCCCAATAAAATTCAGAGTAACTTCACAAATTTTTAAGAAAATCATATTGGCATAAGTACCGTCAGTCTTTACTGAGACATAGACCTTACAAAGTTAAAAGCAGTACAGGGGGCCCCTAAACATCTAAGGATGGGAAGTAATCTAAGAGATCTACTCAGCTGCAAATGAGCTATTTCTTTTGGAAGAAAATAAGGATATACCAAGAGACAGAACAAAGAGCCCAGAGAGTAGAGCTAAAAAACTTGAAGAATTATTCCCAGAGTGCCCTAATTAGATAACTGGCAACACATGTCCAGAAGGATTCTGGAATTGCTGTGCAGCAGTGATTGTCATATGCCCACTGCTTCCCCGTTTTTGAATCAGACCTTAGCGGAGGTTATCCTTTCCTGTGTCATTGTTAAATGTTATGGCCACAGATGCACCTAGAGGAAGGGTACGGGCAATTGGTCTCTTTAGAGGTCTGAAGATTGAGAAGAATTATACTTGTTCATAGATCTTATCATCTGTACTTGAACTTAGACCTGATTTAGATGCTCTGATACTGGACTTTGAGCGAATTCTGGAATAAGATGAAATAGTCTGTGCCTTGTAAGAGGTAAAGTTTGCATGTGAGAAAAGTGTACATGCCTTATGCTCATTACATCACATTAATTAGCATTAATGGTAACCTAAAATTTTGATACCCTTCTTGCTGAGGGGTGGAGTCTCATTCTTCTCTCCTTGAAACTCTTTAGGCATAAGTGATTTGTTTTTACCAATAAAATAATACAGATATGATGTTTTGGAATTTCAAAGCTTAAGTAATAAGAGGATTTTCATATTCCAAATGGGTTTCTTGGCACTCTCATCCTCTGAAAAATGTAGATGCCCAACCACCCTGAGACTGCCATGTACAAATGGGGATGTTTAGGTATATGCCTAAACTATCAGTCAATAGTTCTACCTTGGCTAAGACTTATAGTCACTTCCAAGAAGACAAGATATATATATATATATATATATATATATATATATATATGCCAGGTCAGACCATCAACCAGCTGACCTTCACTGTGTTACTTTCATTAATGCCACATGGAACAAAAACTCATCCAGCAGAGCCCTGTCCATATTCCTAACTCACAACGCCAAATTGTGACAGATAATAAAATAGTTGTTCTTTTAATGTATCTATCCTATATTCTAGGGTGGTTGATCATCCAGACATAGTGAATCAGAAAAGCTTAGAACAATAACAGCCTTATTCATCTTTTAAAATTTCAAACTGCACCTATGGAATATGTAATAGTATATGTATTTATGTGTACACTCAAACTAAAAATCAATATATGTATCTTATGTCCAATTTTAAAACTATAGTAAAATTTGTAGTGATAAATTTAAAATACAAAATTTGACAAAATAAGGCAGCAAATAGGGAAAAGTGAAAAATTAAGTTGTGATGATTTAATAGAAGAGCTATATAGAAATTTGATAGAGAAATAATTTAAAGGCAATAAGAATGGGTTTAATTAGGGAACAATATCTACTTCATATTATACAGAATGTGTAATTTATATGTTATCATATAATATTGGAAACATTTTTGATATTGGCTAGGGAATGCATGTTAATTCAGGTCAAAGGACCCACTTACTTATATGGAAATGGAGAGCAATTAAATATTTTTTAAGTCAAGAGGAACTGGTCAGTATACACTCAGGAATATTAATCAGATGATACTCTTTAGTGTAAATTAATATAGAAAGAGAACAAATGTACAGAAATAACTTAAAAATTATTACAATAATCCAGGCAATTGATGCCAATTATCACAACCAATGGACATGGAAAGTCAGAAAACTTTCACGTAAATTGTGTAGCTTTAGTAGGTCTTAGGGACTGAATAAAGGTGATGAGAGTGTGGGCTTTGAGCCCGAGTTATTCAATGAAAGGTGATGCCATCATCAGATTTTGAGAAATAAGGGATAAGAGAATGTTTTGAGAAACACGAAATACTTTTTTTTTCTAAAATGCAATATAAATTGTTTTTGTCTTAATGTGTTTCCTATTCCAGATTTATCTATATGCAATAATAACTTGAAAATTAAATTGTATAATTTAAGTGGTTTAAGACTAGTAATACGTTTTGAAATTTATAAAATGTCTTTTATAAAAATACCTCCTTAGCTGTACTTTCGGTACCCAAAATCTTTTGAAATATTTGAAATTTGTTTTTCATGAATGTATACACCTCTTACTGACCAAAAGTTTGCTTACATTTAGTTTGCAGACTCGTTGCTCTCCAGGAGTAATAGGAAAACGATGTGCAAAGGGCTGTTCATTAAATGCTGTAAGGAAGCTGCTTTTCCTTACTGATGAGACATTTAGCAAAATTCACTGACAAATTTTACCTCTTCTTTCATTCTTTTGTATTTATATGGTGTCCTATTGATTCAAAACTCACAATATTTACTGCACATCTGTTTTACATTTACAAATACCCAGAGTACTGCTTAGTTCAAAGTTCTATCCCTTACATTTCTTATGCCTGATGCAATTACAGTGTTTAAGAAGATAGAAACCTAGCTGAATGAGCAAGAAGAAAACAAGTGCATCCACAGCTGTATAATACTTAAATTTTAAAATACATACAAATAGAGTCCTCAAGTTCCTGCAGGATGCTTAAACACCTGGTAGATGAGATAGAAAGCAAAGCAGCTTAAATATTTTAATTCACTTTTCTCAGAGCATCAGAATATGTAACTACATAGTCATAAACTAAATATATGGACTGCAAAAATATTTCCTCCTAAAATGTTCAATAAGTAGTCCCAAAGCAGTTTTAAATACCTATCAACCTAAATTTGGAGAAGCTTATTAAGATATATCTAGTGACTACAGTCCACGCCTATAATGGACTGATACAGGTTTTATTTTTTCCTATTATAATCAAAATCTCAAGGACAATATGTTTGATAGAGACTTTGCAGGGAATTATATATTTGTAATTACTTGAGTGACTGGTTTTCAGAGGGTGTATTAGGGATTTCTTACCGTGTCAGTGTCAGTTTGCTTTGCAGGGGGAAGATAGTGGTAAGTATGTCATTAACTTCTCTTTTCTTTTTCTACATCAAATATTCAAAAAGTAGATATTGGGTGGAATGCTATCCTATAATCCTAAAGCTTGCTATCTGTTGCACTCACGTTGCTAACTTGTCTTTAGTGTGTTCTATTCATTTACCATACATTCCTGTAAAATCTTTCCTTCCATGAAAATCAAAGGAAGCAACAAAAAACACCATTAAATGCCATAGCTAATGTCTCACTGAAGAATCTAGAGCCCAATTAAGTTTGGCCGCAACACAATGGGAGCATTAGCACCAATCCTGCAGTTGTTAGAAATACGACTGCAGTTTTTTTTTTTTTTTTTTTCTCCCATTCTGTCGGTTGTCTTTTGGTTTTGTTGACTGTTTCCTTTGCTGTGCAGAAGCTTTTTATCTTTTTTTGTTTGTTGTTTGTTTTGTTTTTTGTCTTTTTAAAAATTTTATTATGTTATGTTAATCACCATACATTACATCATTAGTTTTTGATGTAGTGTTCCATGATTCATTGTTTGTGCATAACACCCAGTGCTGCATACAGAATGTGCCCTCCTCAATACCCACCACCAGGCTAACCCATCCTCCCACCCCCCTCCCCTCTAGAACCCTCAGTTTGTTTCTCAGAGTCCATCTTCTCTCATGGTTCGTCTACCCCTCCGATTTCCCTGTACCTCTGAAACAAATAATACATTATATGTTAAAAAGAAGAAGATAGTAGCAAAAGCTTTTTATCTTGATGAAGTCCCAATAGTTCATTTTTGCCCTTGCTTCCCTTGCCTTTGGCGACGTTTCTAGGAAGAAGTTGCTGCGGCTGAGATCCAAGAGGTTGCTGCCTGTGTTCTCCTCTAGGATTTTGATGGACTCCTGTCTCACATTTAGGGGGAAAATATATTTGCAAATGACATATCAGATAAAGGGCTACTATCCAAAATTGATGAAGAATTTATGACTGCAGTTTCTTTTTGAAATATATGGCCCAAGATCTCCCAGGAGTGTACAAACTTTTGTCTTTTTTATTCTACATGTCACATACAAATAAAACAAAATGTATTAGGCTCTGACAACACGGTAAATATATTTTTATTCTACAGATGATATTAACATATAATTATGCATGATTAAACACAATGTTTTTGCATTATGTTATTACTTAACTTATGTGATCACAAATGCATACAAAATAGATATCTCAGAAAACAAAACAAACATTTTAAAACATTTTTCTGAAAATTTAGTAGATTACCCTGCACAGGTCTCTTTGGAGATGAATGCCTAATCTACCACAGCCTTTCTTCAGAAAAATTATAACCTTTGAGATCATGAGGAATTCGTGATCTACAGCCTGGCAGTTGGGCATATGGGAGAGGGAGAAATCCTTCTCTTTTGATTGTGGGCTGCACTAAGATGATTTTCTTGCCATCTGAGATTAAAATCCCCAGGAAAATTATTCATACAAATGGATTTGTTTTATTTTAGACCACTGAGTGGCTTAATCATAATGCATACTACTTTACATGAAAATGTATTTGGGGGCACCTGGGTGGCTCAGATGGTTAAGCGTCTGCCTTCAGCTCAGGTCATGATCCCAGCGTCCTGGGATCGAGTCCCGCATCGGGCTCCCTGCTAGGCGGGGAGCCTGCTTCTCCTCTTCCTCTGCCTCTCTCTCTCTGACTCTCATGAATAAAAAAAAATAAAATGTATTTGGAAGTTTACCTATTAGAATTATAAGCATCTGGGGCGCCTGGGTGGCTCAGTTGGTTAAGCGACTGCCTTCGGCTCAGGTCATGATCCTGGAGTCCCTGGATCGAGTCCCACATCAGGCTCCCTGCTCGGCAGGGGGTCTGCTTCTCCCTCTGACCCTCCCCCCTCTAATGTTCTCTCTCTCATTCTCTCTCTCAAATAAATAAATAAAATCTTTAAAAACAAAGAATTATAAGCATCTATTTAAAATTTGGTATCTTTTAAATATGTTATTTGTCTATTAAAACAAACAAAAATTTCTTACATATTAAGATTTTGCAATCTACATTCTTAAATTTTATAGAAAAATGGACCAAATCATTGTGAAAATGTTTAATATTAACTTTTATTTTTGAAAAAAAAATTAAGATTTTATTTATTTATTTGACAGAGAGAGAGAGAGAATACACACAAGCAAGGGAGTAGCAGATAGAGGGAGAGGGACAAGGAGACTTCCCCACGGAGCAGGAAACCTGGCATGGGGCTTGATCCCGGGACCCCGAGATCATGACCTGAACTGAAGTTGGACGCTTAATTGACTAAGCCTCCCAAGCACTCCTTTTATTTTTGAATTATTAGTAAAAATAGTGCTTTTAACTAAAATCATGCTAAAATATATGTCACTTTTCCTACATTCTCAGAGAGTCATAAATAATGAGGAATATTCATTGATGACTTTACTCATATATAGGGTTAAATGAGGTAATTTTGCCATTTTGATGATTTTGTAAGGAATAATTTACATAATGCTTGCAGTCAAATTCTCTGCCCCTGAGCTATACCCCCTAGTTTATATAATGTTTAAAGAGACTTCTGGCTATTCTTTGTTTATAGTATAAAGGGAATGTGGAAAATATATAAAGAATAAATGAATACATTCTGACAAAATACAACATCTGTTCATGATAAAAACCTTCAACAAAGTAAGTTTAGAAGGAACATAACTCAACATAATAAAGGCCATATATGAAAGAGTCACAGCTAATACCACCCTTTATGGGGAAAACTGAGAGCTTCTCCTCTATGGTCAGGAATAAAACAGGGATGTCCACTCTCACCACTGCTACTTAACCTAGTACTGGAAGCCCTTGCCTCAGCAATCAGACAACAAAAAGAAATAAAAGGTATACAAATTAGCAAGAAGTAAAACTTCCACTATTTGCAGATGCCATGAAATTCTATAAAGGAAACCCAAAAGACTCCACCAAAAACTGCTAGAACTGATACCGGAATTCAGTAAAGTCAAAAGATACAAAATCAACACACAGAAATCTGTTACATTTCTATATATCAATAATGAAGCAGCAGGAAGAAAAATTAAGAAGTCAATCCCATTTACAATTGCACCAAAATTAGTAAGATACCTAGGAATAAACCTAAGAAAGGAGGGGTGAAAGATCTGTACTCTGAAACTATAAAAAATATGATAAAAGAAATTGATTATGACACAAAGAAATGGAAAGACATTCCATGTTCATGGTTTGGAAGAACAAATATTGCTAAAATGTCTATACCCAAAGCAATCTACACATTTAATGCAATCCCTATCAAAATACCAAAGTCATGGGGCTCCTGGGTGCCTCAGTCGGTTAAGCGGCTGCCTTCGGCTCAGGTCATGATCCCGGGGTCCTGGGATCGGGCCCTGCATTGGGCTCCCTGCTCAGTGGAGAGTCTGCTTCTCCCTCTCCCTCTGCCTGCCTCTCTGCCTACTTGTGCTCTCTCTCTATCTCTCTGTCAAATAAATAAATAAAATCTTTTAAAAAAATACCAAAGTCATTTTTCACAGTGTTAGAACAAACAATCCTAAAATTTGTATAGAACCACAAAAGACCCAGAATAGCCACAACAATCTTCAAAAAGAAAAGCAAAGCTTGAGGCATCACGATTCTGGACTTCAAGTTATATTACCAAGCTGTAGTAAGCAAAATGGTATGGCATTGGCACAAAAATAGACATATGGACCCACAACTATATGGTTAATTAATCTTCAACAAAGCAGGACAGAATATCCAAAAAAGACAGTCCCTTCAACAAATGGTGGTAGGACAACTGGAGAGCAGCATGCAAAAGAATGAAACTGGACCACTTTCTTACATCAAACACAAAAGTAAATTGAAAATGGATGAAATGGATGAAAGACCTAAATATGAGACAGGAAACCATCAAAATCTTAGAGGAGAACACAGGCAATAACCTCTTTGACATCCGCGCTAGCAATTTCTTTCTAGATATATATCCTGAAACAAGGGAAACAAATGCAAAAAAACAATTGGGGCTTCATCAAAAAAAAAAAAAAAGGCTTCTGCACAGCAAAGGAAACAATCAACAAAACTAAAGGGAACCTACAGAATAGGAGAAGATATTTGCAAGTGACATATCTGATAAAAGGTTAGTATCCAGAATCTATAAAGAACTTATCAAAGTCAACACTCCAAAAATGAATAGTCCAATTAAGAAATGGTCAGAATGAATAGGTATTTTTCCAAAGAAGACAATACAGATGGCCAACAGACACATGAAAAGATGTTCAATACCACTGAACGTCAGGGAAATACAAATCAAAACTATAATGAGATATCACCTCATCCCTGTCAGAAAGGCTAAATTCAACAACCCAAGAAACCATAGGTGTTGGCAAGGATGTGGAGAAAGGGGAAACACAAAAGTATCCATTTACTTATGAATCTGTATTTGTGTGTTTGTATTTCAATCTGAGAAAAACCTGAGAATAAATCCATTTATAAAACAAGCCATTTGACTGATAAAGCAGATGTGCATTTTGCCCTATATAGGGACAAATCTCTGAAACGATTGGCCTCTGATTTGGAGAGTTCTGAGAGAGGATTTTTAAGGATCCAAAACTTATGGAAAACAAGCTGAATAATAGTAGGTGCCAAACATTCTGTGATCATGTTGGAGCAAGTACTTAAAATAACCAAAAAGTATCCAATATTATAAATTTTATTCTAGTACTTGAGTTTTATGAATTTATTTTGTTAGGTGAAACAAACATGTCCACTAAATTTGAAGCAACTGAAGACAGTATATATTTCTGACAAAATGATTATTAGCTATTCAATATGCAAAAAGTAAATACAACTAGAACTGTGGCAGTTAAAACTCAGCTCCTTTATTTGCAGTCTTTTTGATGAAAAGGAAAAATTTTAAAAGTATCAAAATATTTTAAGTAATGTCAGTTATTTAAAAGCTCATCTCTGCATCAGTATGAGTTTTCTTTATAATAAATAAATAAACAGAAAAATCCACAGCTCTGTCAGCTTACTTAAACACAATACTGGAAACTTCTTGTTAGCCGAACAGAACTGAAATTGAGTTTTGTTTAAACTCAAAAATAACTTATTGTATAGAACATTAGCAATTTAAGTACATTTTTATGTATCTTTCAAAAGTACATTTTAGTCTTTCATTTTGTTCAAATAAAATTCTGATTTTTTATACAATTAAACTAATACTGCTTTCCTCAGAATAAACCCTTGAGAACCAAGCTGTATTTACTCCTCAAAAAGTTCAATGTACTTATTGTAAATTAACGCAATGGCTCTACCCTCTTACTGAAGACTCTTAACAACCAGCAGGGTTGAAAATTGCAAACACTTCAAATTACCATGAGCGCCTTTGGCTGGTACGCACGTTCAGAAATCTGGCCAATGGCTTGAGATCTTGAGAATGTACAGGGGATCTTGAGAATGTACAGTTTCTATTTTGTGTAATGGTAGACCACGAGTAAATAGATAATTTGATCAGAGTTATGACTTAAGATACTTATCATTACTTCAAGATAGAAAATTTTTCTGTATTATGTATACAGAAAAATGTTGCACACTTTAATTTCGGGAAAATTAGAAAAAAAAAAAAAACATATTGAGTGTTGAATTGTAATTACCTGACAATTCTGCAATTAAATTGTTAAACACCTGATTGAAAAGACACTATACAAAATTATTATGAGTTCTTTGAATTTTAAATGGAGAATATATAAATGAAACTAAATATAAGTAGCTCTCTGATGGGCAAAATCATTTTCATCTGCCATAGAATGGGGGTTCATGCAAATATAAATTAGAAAGACCTCTAGTCATGATGTAATATTCATACAATAAGATTAAAGATTACCAGGTTTTTATTCTTTTTTTTTAATTTTTTAAAAATATTTTATTTTTTTGACAGAGAGAGACACAGTCAGAGAGGGAACACAAGCAGGGGGAGTGGGAGAGGGAGAAGCAGGCTTCCCGCTGAGCAGGGAGCCCGATGCAGGACTCGATCCCAGGATCCCAGGATCATGACCTGAGCCAAAGGCAGGCGCTTAACCTACTGAGCCACTCAGGCGCCCCGAAGCAGGTTGTTATTCTTAAATTCAATTTCTCAGAGATTGGTACCCAGAAAACTAAAACGAATTATTACCTCGTAAGTGTTTCAAATTCAATACTTGCAACAAGTGTATAAAGTGTTTGGAATTTTATAGCAACAAGAAAGTAACAAAATGGAAATCAAAGTGGATTTTTATGCATACTGTTAAGAAGTTTTTGATATTTTAATTCCAGAAGAGAGACAGTTTAGTATGTTTTTGCTTTTTTAAAATTTCTAGCTGTTTTATAAAACTAAAATGTACGTTATATTAATTTTGACATTATTTTTTGTTTTACCTATTAAAAGCAGAATATTAATATCATTGGAAAATGATATTTTTATCTCCATCCATTAAATTGTCATTAAAATGTCTCTTCAATTAACTTTGAGTTCCACAATGTACTTTGGTTTTCTAAGGTGGAACTTGGTTAGGAGTTCTGTGCTCATGATTGAATATTTTTTTTGCAAAAATCCTTGAAACCTTTGAGACAATGAGAATATTCTAATAAAACATACTGTTTTGCAACATGGTTTCAGATAAAATATTAGTTAATTTTTGCAGAACTAAGAGATTAAGTATAATATATTGGTAGATATACCTGTTCAAAAGTACCTTGGAAATCCATAATGACCTAATACTAAAAACATAAAGGGTTTTGTTCAATTTCTTTTCCATTGTGCTGAAGCTTCCCCTTTCCCTAGCCATAGCTTCTCACCATATAGTTTCAATGTAGGGAAGACAAAGTAAATGACACAATTTTAATTAAGATTTTACTTCTACTTGTCTCTTACAAAATGTTAGACTCATACAAAGAATCTATCAAAGGTAAAATTCCGGCATTTGAAAATTTGCAAGTTAGAAATTTGAAGTAGCCTGGTCAGAAACTAAGTATTCATTAACCTCTGCTTTACATAGCTACAGATTATAAATGCATCAGAAAGGGTACCCAATCAGAAGTACGTCAGTGAAATTGAAACTGATAAATTAATGTAAGGGTGGGATTTTATATCCTTCTGGCCACATATTATATACTGAGTTTAGGCTTAAGAAAAGGATTGAATGCTCTGTGAACTTATAGAATACTCATTAAAATTTTGACAAATGGAATAAACTAATTAGCAAATTATGCTTATGACGTATGGCACTCTTCCATTTGGAACCAGATATTCATAGCACAGCATGTTTTTATGAACAGGGCAGAAAGTAGGTTTTATTTACTTGTCAGGAAATAAATCATATGGATGCTTTAGTTGGTAGGATTAACTAAATTAAATATTATATGTAGACAGCTTGGCTATTATCTAAATTATACATGATAAATAAAATGATTATTATTACTATTATCAACTTTATCCAAGTTATTTACCCTCTACTATAAGTAACACGGGCATCAAACAGGAATAAAATAATTCAATATATAAATACACAAAGTATACAGAATGCCAGAGAAGAGAGTATGTATTGAAAAGATGTAGAATTTAAAAAATAGTTTTAGAAAAGTTACAGGAAGGTTTGATCCAGGTTGCATCCTCCTGTGAGTCACACTGAAATGGAAATTGGTTGAATGAAGCCCTATGTGCTCATGGAAAGGGGGACTGGTGGTAAAGCAGGTAAGACAGTTTCAAACTTATTTACAATTTTATTTACCTAATTGTCTTGATTAAAAGGTTCTTGAAGCCAGAAAGCTGTGGATTTGAATACTTTACAAACTCAGCAAACTTTCAAACTTACCTAACCTCTGCACAGCAGCTTCTCCTCTGCTACTTGGGTAATATCAACTACATCAGATGATCAGATGTTTGTCAGGAGCAATTTGCTTGACATGCTTTGTATATTCATTTAACAAATAATAGATAAAATGAATACCACGTGCTGGGTACTCACCTGGAAGTTGGGGAATGAATGATGAAGAAAACCAAACAAATATGTACACTTCCACGTAATAGGAACTCATGAAATATTGATTACATCTTCTCTATGTTGATAATCAATAACTAGCTACTTTTCCTAATTTAAAACTTTATTCTGGAATGCTGCTTATACAAATGGAGTGGTGTAATGGTATTCGATATGTGGATGAGCTCTTCATTTCTACATACATTGAATAAATCCATAAATCTTTCATCTCTAAGGATAGGAGATATTTAATATAAAATAAAAAGTAGGGCACCTGGGTGGCTCAGTTGGTTGAGCGACTGCCTTCGGCTTGGGTCATGATCCTGGAGTCCCTGGATCGAGTCCCGCATCGGGCTCCCTGCTCGGCAGGGAGTCTGCTTCTCCCTCTCCCACTCCCCGTTTGTGTTCCCTCTCTCGCTGTGTCTTTCTCTGTCAAATAAATAAATAAAATCTTTAAAAAATAATAAAAAATAAAATAAAATAAAAAGTATATTTGGTACATTACATATTTATTTTACAGCCAAAATCACCTTACTTTTTAAAAAAAGATTTTATTTATTTATTTGACAGACAGAGACACAGCCAGAGAGGGAACACAAGCAGGGGGAGTGGGAGAGGGCGAAGCAGGCTTCCCGCCAAGCAGGAAGCCCCATGTGGGGCTGGATCCCAGGACCCTGGGATCATGACCCGAGCCAAAGGCAGACACTTCATGACTGAGCCACCCAGGCACCCCCAAATCACCTTACTTTTATTAGAAATTAGATACAGAAGGAAATACAGAAATTTCATCTCAACCACACATAATTTTCTAGTGCTAAACCTGAGGCATAGTGTCAGAGTGACCTAACCAAACTTCTTTTGACTAGTGTCCACTTTTCAATAATAATAATGAAGTAAATGTATTTTACTCGTTATAATATAAAGTAACAAGTGAACAGAATATTAACTAATATACTTCTAAATGATTCTTTTAATCCCTTTATAGTATCCTATTAAGCTATGTCTCCTTGAATAGAAACTTGCCTGATTAACTGCAGAATACATATCTGGACATATAGGTCATCCAAAATTTTACAAAATACCCGTGCCGATAAAGTCATAACACTCTAATTGTCTAGTTGGCAATTCACATTGTCCAACTGCAAATTGATTCCATCAGAAAGACAATTATAATGTGTATTAAATGTAGCTAAAAGTTGTAGCCATGTTAACAACAGATGTTATATCATCAGTTAGGCACTCTGAATATAAAGAAAAGAGAAGGAACTTGAACACAGGGAGACCCAAAAAAGCAAATACTACTAGTGAAAGGAGACACACTCTGAGATATTTGACATGCTGGATCAGTGTGAGATTTAGCACACTTGTCTTTATGACAGTCCAGATGAGAACTAGCTCCTTTCCACCAGTGTGGGGAAAGACTTAAGCTATTGAATTTAATCTTGAAATGATTTTTGTTGTATCTTATCTTCTTAAAAGACACGGATTAAACTATTCTTAAAAGATAGGAGCATATGTCATCACTCCAACATTTCATTTTAAATAATGTTTAATATCTTCAAGCTATTTTTGTACTAAGGAAAAATACATATTCCAAGTACACCTGATTACATCTTGCCTTCATATTCTCCTCTGGTAAGGTGCTGTTATTAATAGTAAGGCATTTATTTTGGAATTAATCAGGTATGCATGTAAGCATATCATAGATTATTTTTAAATATATCAAGATGTTATTTTTAATAAACTTAACAAAGAGGTTATTAATAGATAAATCAGCTTTTTCTTATCCTAATCTAGAAAGAGTTTTGCTTTAAAATGTCATGAATTAAGGAAGGACTTAATATCTTTTTAAGTTGAACTTACCATAAACTTTTTTATTCTAAATATCTTTTTAAAAAATTCTCTCTGGGGCATCTGGGTGACTCAGTTTGTTCAACTCTCAACTCTCGGTTTCAGCTCAAGTCATGATCTCTGGTACCTGGGATGGAGCCCCAAGTTGGGCTCTGCACTCAGCACAGAGTTGGCTTGTCCCTCTCCCTCTGTCCCTCCCCACCCTTCTGGAATAAATAAAATCTTTAAAAGAAAAAAAAGAAAAAAGAATTTCTCCCTTTATGGTGCAGCTGGGTGGCTCAGTCCGTTAAGCGTCTGACTCTTGGTTTCGGCTCAGGTCATGATCTCATGGGTGGTGAGATCAAGCCCCATGTTGGGCTCAGTGCTCAGTGCAGAGTCGGCTTGAAGCTTCTCTCCCTCTGCCCCGTCCCCCACTTGCATGTGTGTGCATGCACATGCATGTGCTCCCTCTCTCTCTCTCTCAAATAAATATTTACAATGAAAGAATTTCTCTCTTTTCTGACATTCAAATATATCTCTATATTTAACCGTATTCTGTGGCATTTGGGTTTTTAATGACTATGCACCTAAATTCTGTAGAAATAAAAAGCCGTGATGACTGCTTATTATTCTCAGTCATCCATACCAGTAGACTACTTGACTTTATTTTGAGGGGAGAAGACTAATCTCCTTATTTTGCCTATATGTCAAGGCAACAGTGCCCACAACCACTCTTGAATTGTAGATACAGAAGAGAGGAGGAAACAATGTCTCTAAGGTGTATGTTTTGTAAACTGCACATGATTTTAGTGATGGCTAATGTCATAGAAACATTTTAAAAACAGCAGCTTCTCAATTCTCTATAACAAATGTTCTTATCTCAAAGCTGGCAAAATCACTAGGAAAGAATCAGAAGACCAGAACTTTAAATGATTTGACTAGATGTTACAAAGGTTAATATTAAAAACAGGAGTAATGGGGGAAAGTGGTATTGTGAGGTGTCTAAATTTTACTAGTATTATGAACATAGGAGTAAGCAGAGATTGGAGATGCAGCTTTGAAAGTACCAACTGGCACACCAGGCATGAGGTGATAACATAATATACTAGGCTAATGGAAAAAGAACATGGAAATGTATGCAAAAAATAGCACAGGGAGGGAATTTACAGAATTTGGTGTTCTCCTGAGCTTGAAGGTGAACAACTGATAAAAGAGTTAATTCCAAATATTTTTAATCTTTTTTTTTAAAGATTTTATTTATTTATTTTGAGAGAGAGAATGAGATAGAGTGAGCATGAGAGGGGGGAGGGTCAGAGGGAGAAGCAGACTCCCTGCCGAGCAGGGAGCCCGATGCGGGACTCGATCCCAGGACTCCAGGATCACGACCTGAGCCGAAGGCAGTCGCTTAACCAACTGAGCCACCCACGCGCCCCCAAATATTTTTAATCTTACCATATAAATATCTCAACTATATACATTATGCATATACAAAAGAAAAGCCTTTTCAAATTGGGTGTGTTTACAAAAGAATACACTACTATGAGGCAGGAAAAAATAGTCAGAAATAAGAGATATTTGATATATCCTAATGATTTTTTTTCTAATTAACATGGTCTAGTAACATCTACAAAGATGTCCTTGATTAGTATCTAATATTTGAGAGTTTAATATTTATGGTGTTTTCTGCTGAGAGTGATGGAATTCTATAATAATAATAATAATAGCAGTTAAGCAGATTAATTCACTTTATTACTTCATAAAAGTATACCTGGATTTAGTCAGTTCTAGGGCTGGTTTTGAGGTTTGGTAACTTCAGTGTGCTACATTGAGGATCTTTGATTGTTTTGGTCTTTTGTTCATGTAAGATAGTTACAGGAACTTCACTGATCTGGAGTCTACCCAACCAAGTTAAAATACAGGAGAAAGAGGTTGCCAATAAATAAACTATAAAAAACACAAATGAATGTTTATAATAAAAGTCTCCTCTTTCCCCAAAAGTCTCTCTTTTATTAGGAAAAAAGCTTTTCTCAGAAATGCCCTATCAAACTTTCCCCTACATCTTAGTACACAGAAGATAGTCACGTGTTTGACCCCGACCAATCATTAGCCAAATGTTTAGGACTGAATGGACTGAAAATAACAATTTATAATTCTTGATCTTTGATTGAGCACATTTTTATTTGAATAAAATCAGAACACCAGTAGTGAGGAAAAACAGATGGTTATTGGGTAAATGACTTACACTTTCTGCTACAGAGCTTGTATATAAGGACAGATACTTGTATTTAAATTACTTCTTGGTGGATAGTAAGTTGCTTTGTATTCCTAGAGTAGATTTTATCTTTCTTATGTTTTCTAAAATTTATAACAATATTTCAACTGTTAAGTGCTTATTCTTATAATCAAGGCTGTGAGAATAAAAATAGGTGTGAGAAATTTTATTAGGTAAGTGTATATAATTGTGGATAAATGGAAGGAAATATCAAAAAGTAGAGAAATTAAATAAATCTTTCTCCATATATTTAAAAGTTTGTTATTATCCCCTTTCTTAGATCAATAATGTATTAAACATTTCCCTTAAAAGTGTTGAGTTGGGGGCACCTGTGTGGTTCAGTCAGCTAAGCATCCCTTAAGTGTGAACTATACAGAATGACTTCTTTCCAAAGAAGGCAGTATAGGAAGGGGGATAAGAATAACATTATCATGGAGAAATCTGAGAAGCACTTCCTCAACCAGATGATGAAAGATATCGTTAATACTGATAAGACATGTTGACAATATGTACCCTTGATATGATGTGATAAGAATAGCACTTTACTTCTATGGGTTCCCCCCCATAATATAAATATAACATATAATATAAATATAAATCCAGTTTAATCTTAACAAAAATATCAGACAAAATCCCAGTTAAGAGACATTGTATAAAACATTTGACTAATATCAACACTATCAAGATACTAAAAAATGAGGAAAGACTGAAAAACTCACAGGGAAGGAAAGTCTACAGAGACATGACTAATAAATGTAATGTTTTATCTTAGATGGGGATGGAACAGCAAAAGAACATGAAGCGAAACCTAAGTAAATCTGAATAAAATATGGGCTCTAGTTAATAATATATAAATATTGGTTCATTAATCATGACAAATATACCACCCTATATAAGATGTTAAAAATATGGGCGCCTGGGTGGCTCAGTTGGTTAAGCGACTGCCTTCGGCTCAGGTCATGATCCTGGAGTCCCGGGATCCAGTCCCGCATCAGGCTCCCTGCTCAGCAGGGAGTCTGCTTCTCCCTCTGACCCTCCCCCCATCTCATGTGCTCTCTCTCTCTCTAAAATAAATAAATAAAATCTTAAAAAAAATGTTAAAAATAGTGGAAAGTGAGTATGGCATACATGAGACATTTCCTTACTATCTTTGTAACTTTTTCTGTAAACCTAAATCTATTCTAAACAGTTCCCCCTCAAAAGACTGTTTTTCAGTCAACACTGGTTAGAAGCATTAGTTAAGCACTAGTTAGAAAATAGTCTTAATATATTTTTTTCCTAAGTAAAATGAGTGTAATAGGAGTGCTTTGAGCTCTCTCTCCTCTATTTGTGTTTCATTAGGGAATCGTGATCTAGTGAGAAAGAGCAAGAGAGGAAGGATTAGAGTGCAAGAATGAGAAAGAGAGAGAGAGAGAGGGAACTCCTCCCTCCATCTAGATGTAAAAAAGTGTTTCTCCCATTATTTAGATGTAAACAAAGTGAAGAAACAATGAAAAACTAGGCTAAGCCAAGTCCATATACTTTTAAAATTATTTTTAAATTTAGGAACCATAGATATTTGAGCAATTGAGCCTTAGTATAGCAGAAGATAACATCAGACTTTCTGTGAACCAATCTTATCTCCAATGAAGCACATGCGAATCAATGAGACTGGTAACATTTTCTCTTCTTGCTATAGATGTACTTCATCTATTTTTGAAAATTGTATCATGTTAGAAATGATTTCATTCAAGTGAAAGAAAATGTGGATTTAGCTCTTGTCTCTTTATTAAAGTTCTCCTCCCCCTAGCCCCCATCCCTGGACACCTTTTATTTTCATTTTATTACACTGACTTTTCAAAGAAATTCAGACCTTTGCGCTACCTTCTGGATTGTTCTGATACCTTCATTACAGTTTTCTCTAGTTCTTTTCTACCCCCCTTAATTTTCTATAAATGGGAAATTAGTGTAAAAGTTTCCATGCATCAAAAGCATACCTTTTTGGTTAAACTATTCTGTAGGTGAGTTGTTATGTCCTTCCTTTTCTATCACATCAGGAGCCATATAACATCAGGATGATCAACGATAAATGATGCTCAGATTGACCACTGGGTTAGAATGACAGTTTGAAAACTCCACTGAAATTTCATTTTTTCCTTTTTATCATGAAATAACTTTAATGACTTTAATATTTTGTTAATGTTTGATAAATAGTAAACCAGTACATTTTATTTTTCTCCCTAAATCCTGATCCATTTTAACTTCCTCTTCTTTAGGTTCATTCATGAGGTCTTTTGCCCAGACCAAACCATAGCTTTCTGTCAAGATGTGAGTGTGAGACTCTCTTTAAATTCTATTCATCCTACCAAAGATTAAGACTAGAGTTAGTTCTCTAAGAACTAGAGTTAGTGCTCTAGGTCAGTGCTTCCCACACTACATTATAATGCAGATATGGAAATGATAGTTTCAGTGAAAATGAGGGGATTGAGATTCTAATTTTCTAAAAAACACTCAGATGATGCCAAGACTTGTAGTCAGTCTCCTGCACTTTGAGTAGGAAGGTAGCTACTTGTTCATATACTGAAATTTCCATATGAGATTAAGAAGTTTTACAGGGCATACAGTGAAGGCAATTGGACTGAGTGCAAGGGGCATTGCTATCTTATGCTGAAATGGAGGTGTCCCAAGAGCATAAATTAAGATAGCCCTCCCAGTG
Organism: Mirounga leonina; assembly: GCF_011800145.1. Classification (NCBI taxonomy): domain Eukaryota; kingdom Metazoa; phylum Chordata; class Mammalia; order Carnivora; family Phocidae; genus Mirounga; species Mirounga leonina. The sequence goes on from NW_023270454.1 coordinate 48,563,804, forward strand.
AGGGTCCATAGTGAGTGCACGGCAAAACTGAAATGTCTGTATCCATGGTGAGAACCTAGATGAGTTCAGTTTAATCACATAATACCCACCAGTATCTGATCCAGCCAAGAGATTTACCAGATTAATAATTATGTCACTCATGGACCTCAGCAGTGTCCTCAATAGGGTGAGTTCCTATCAGTAAAACAAGCACAATTTCCCTAGTACAAGGATAGTATGCTTATGTTATTCCAAAGACCCTCATCTAAGAGGGTTGCAATGCTAGAACAGTAGAAAACACTCATAAAACACAGTAAGCCGAGAAACCTAAGCCCCACTTCATGCCCAGGTACCGTCTTGAAAGATAGGTCACATTGTGATGGAGATCATATATCAGAGAGACTGAAGAATTTTATACAAAATGTTTTTTGTTTTTTTTTTTAAGATTTTATTTATTTATTTGACAGAGAGAGACACAGCGAGAGAAGGAACGCAAGCAGGGGGTGGGAGAGGGAGAAGCAGGCTTCCCGCAGAGCAGGGAGCCTGATGCGGGGCTCGATCCCAGGACCCTGAGACCATGACCTGAGCCGAAGGCAGACTCTTAAGACTGAGCCACCCAGGTTCCCCCAAAATGGGCTTTTTAATTGTTGCATGGGGACCACAGCGATTTAAGCCCCTACCCACCACCCCGTTATGGTTTTGGATTTTCCACCCAGAAGGTATCAGTTTTAGAAAGTGATGTGGGGCGCCTGGGTGGTTCAGTCGGTTAAGAGTCTGCCTTCAGCTCAGGTCATGATCCCAGGGTCCTGGGATCGAGTCCCGCATCAGGTTCCCTGCTCTCTGGGGAGGAGGCTGCTTCTCCCTCTCCTCCCCACTTGTGCTCTCTCTCTCACTATCTCTGTCTCTCTCTCTCAAATAAATAAAATCTAAAAAAAAAAAAAAAAAGAAAGAAAGAAAAGAAAGGGATGCAATAAATTAGGAAAAAAAATTTTTTTCTCTGCATACCTGAATTTTAGCAGAAGTTTTTTTTTCTTTTCAAAATCCATTAGTTGTTTAAGAATTAAATAGAAATATCATAAATCTTTTGTACACAAACTTCATTGTCCCTATCGATTTCATTAAACAATAAGCATAAAATAATTTTCTTATACTCAAAATCCTTCATTGTTTTCAGTGTACCTGGTCCAAAATTGAATCTGATACAAATACCAGAATCATTTCAAAGCAGTTTTTTGTTTTGTGTCACATCGATAGGATGCAATTATTTTGTGTGTGGCTATGTGCACAGAGAGTTCTGCTCTCCATCTGGCTACCACACCCTTTTTCTGAATCTCTTTGAGGAAAATTGTTTGAAAGAATTGTCTATATTAGTTGTTTCCATTCTCTTCTCCAATATGCTTTTGAACTGATTAAAATTTTCATTTGATCCACACCAGTCCACAAATTGATTTTTAGGTCACCAGATGATAAACCCAATAGTCAATCACAGTTTCAAGTAAATCATATGCTCTTATTTTCTTCCTACTTCAATAGATGTTTCTTCTTATTCTCATCACTGCATTCCTCATATCCTTGACCTCTAAAGTTTACTTATTTCAAGCTTTTCAGCATTTTTGCCTCTCCAAATAAAATGTAAACTCCATGAGGACAGAGTTTTGTTTGTCTTGTTCATTCCTTCACCTTCAGAATTTAGAACAATTTGTAACACCTGGTACATGCTCAAAAAATATTTTTGATTTAATGAATTAATGAAATTTTGTAAATGACTTGACTTCAAGACAATGTTATACTGAAAAGAAGTTACATGTGATGGCATATTACCCCATGCTTACTTCTGTATTCATCAACTATTGTTTTCATTTATCTTTTTAACTAGCTTATCATGTCTGTTTTGTGTTAGCAGAAAGGATTTTTCCAGAGATTAGGGATGGAATATATTATAAAGTGAAATTGTGTAATGTAGCCTTGAATTTTCTTATATTGCATTACTAATCACTGGTATAAACTAAGTACCTACTAAATAGCTGTGTAGACTACTTCCAGGATAACATTCACAAACAAGTACTTTATGGAATATAGGTAGGAGATCAAAACAAACATAGGAACCAACAACCATATTTTCTCAGCATGTCATTTTGCTTCATTTCAGTCATACAGGGACAATTTCTTCTACACAATTGATTTCTAAGTAGCTTTCAAAAGCAAAACAAAGTTAATCAAAACCATCTTCTTAACACTAAAGTTTCCTTAAAAAATAAATTAGATATTGATATATGTGTAAACATTTGTAGAGTTTATTTTCTTGACAGAGTATGATATAAATTACACTGTTTCATCTGATTGATTTAGTTTCACATTCTAGAGAAGTCATGATGTCTGTATTTTCTGATCATTTTTGAAGTTTAAACTAAATCTAATTTGTTTTATGATTTTGGTAAAACAAGATGAAAATGTCTTGCATATTTGTCTAAATTATATTTTATATTTGACCTGAATATTTTTGTTACTTCACTTAAATTGTTCATTTTATCAAACGTTGGTCTTTTCGTAGAGCTAAAAAAATTAATAAACAAAATATATATTTCAAAATAAATATTTTCTTTTTTCTATTGGAAGTTCACAGCTCTTCATTTTCTTCTATATACCGTATGATAAGTAAACACACTTTGAGAGTATACAGATTAAAAATGTATTAGATATAATGGGGCTCCTGGGTGGCTAAGATGGTTGGGCATCTGCTTTCGGGTCAGGTCATGATCTCCACGTCCTGGGATCAAGCCCCATGTTGGGCTCCCAGCTCAGCGGGAAGTCTGTTTCTCCTTCTCTCTCTGCCTTTCCCTCTACTTGTGCTCTCTCTGTCTCTCTCTCTCAAATGAATACAAAAACTCTTTTAAAAAAATGTGTTAAACTGATAAGAACAGATACTACACTTGATCGTAGTTGTATGGATTTGCTTCACATATCTGAAAATATATGGACCCTTGAGTTTGCAAAACTCAATGAAATAATTAATGAAAATGAAAATAACATCTGAAAAATTTACACTTACTGAAACTTAGAAATCAAGGAACTCCAAAAAATAATTTTTATTTTTACATTATAACTGCAATTAAGTTTATTTAGGGGTATATTCCTGCAAAGTCCTCCTCTAAATTGGAGGCAGTATATCATTTCAAAATTTGTTACCTGTAGTTACTTCTAGAGTTCCACAGAGCAAAGATCAGCTTGACATAAGGTTATAGTTGACTAAGCATAACAATGAGCTTGAGTATAAGTGAAATGCCCTTATGGTGACAAGCTAGAATGACCCACCTTTTCTGACATTTACTGCCTTCTATGGTTTTGCAAGCCTTTCTTCTCTGCTGGGTTTCTTTGCAGCAGATACAGAGTAAAATTTCCCAAGTGATTATTTCTTTTTTGAACTGATACTACAAAAGAGCAACTCTCATTTTTTTTTTTTTAAGTGCCATGGGTTTTTAACACACAGGCGATGGTGAAAACATAAATGTCTCAGCAGAAGTCATCTTCTCGTGCCCTTTATTGATATATATTGGCATCACAGGAAATGTAAATAATAGAAGGGCAGTAAAGACTTAGACATTCTCAGAGCAAAAATGCACCCTGCTAGCTACTTGTTTTCTATGTTATTGAAGAATAAGACTAAGTGGACAGAAGGCATGTGGAGATCCAGGCACTCTCAGAATTTAATGTAGAGTAAAACAGAATAGTAAGACAAGATGATAAAGTGTCAACTGATATATGCTAGAACTTGCCATTTACTTCTTAAAAATTATCAAAAAGATCTGCTATTTATCTTAATGAGAGATAACCAAGCAGAATTTCTTCCTAAACCGTAAAGCCATTGTATACATATTAATGTAGATATCTATCCAAATATTTGTAATACCAATTGGAAATTATCTGTAAAGAAATAAATTTTTAAATTTGGTATGAGACATAAAATTACAAGATATATTGTGTTCAAATAGGCTATTGTAGTGTATTGTTTTTCACATTTCTCTATATTTAGAAATTTAAGGAAATTATAAAATATTTAAAAAGAGTTGAAACATTTGGGCCAGAAAGACAACAGTTTCTTCTCTTATTCTCTCTTACTGTTAATCTCACTACTCAGGGACCATAATTTAATCATCTAATTATATATCTGTTCTTAATACTTTAGGTTGTCATTTCATCTAAATAATGTGCAAATTCCATTATTTTTTGATATATCAGAACTAGAGACTGTTGATTTTGCTTTTATATCATCTCTTATGAAATCACTATTTTTGAAATGATCAGTTCTAGAATGTGAGACCATCTACTGAAAGATGCATTATTTATGCTATTAATCATAAAAATATTCTTTCTTTTCTCATTTTTTGGGGAATAAAAATGAAAGTATGGTTGCCCTTCCACCTCTCTTTTCCATTATATTTTTCTACTTCTATCAGTTAAAAAAGAGAAAGAGAGAAAGAGAGAGAGAGGAGATAAGAGCTGGGGAGAGCAGGAGGGAAGGAGTAACTTATATTGTTAATGGGGACCTATTTATAACTGTCAATGACAATAATTGGGTATTTTATCATTTCTCTTTCAAGTTACAAAGGTTTGGGCGCCTGGGTGGCTCAGTTGGTTAAGCGACTGCCTTCGGCTCAGGTCATGATCCTGGAGTCCCGGGATCGAGTCCCGCATCGGGCTCCCTGCTCGGCGGGGAGTCTGCTTCTCCCTCTGACCCTCCCCCCTCTCATGCTCTCTCTGTCTCATTCTTTCTTTCTCAAATAAATTAAAAAAAAAATATTTAAAGTTACAAAGGTTTAAAATCAACAAACAGCATAAAATAATTGTGAAAGTGCAAATATAATTTAATGCTGTACTGAGTAGTTTTTTATGACAATATTTCATTCTTTTTTTTAAATTTTATTTTATTATGTTATGTTAATCACCATACAATACATCATTAGTTTTTGATGTGGTGATCCACAACTCATTGTTTTCCTATAACACCCAGTGCTCCATGTAGTACGTGCCCTTCTTAATACCCATCACCAGGCTAACTCATCTCCCCACCCCTCCTCCCCTCTAAAACCCTCAGTTTGTTTCTCAGAGTCCATAGTCTCTCATGGTTCATCTCCCCCTCCGATTTCCCCCCTTTCATTAGTCCATTCTTTCTCCTAATGTCCTCCATGTTATTCCTTATGTTCCACAAATAAGTGAAACCATATAATTGACTTTCTCTGCTTGATGTATTTCACTCAGCAAGTGAAATAAGTCAAGCAGAGAAAGATAATATTTCATTCTTAAAGGGTCCAATTTAACTGCTAATCCTATCAAAGAAGAATTTTCTAACATCTACTTGAAATTACCTTTTCTTATACTCGTCTAATCTCTCAAATCCATGCTATAATTTAATTTGCTTATATATGAACAACTTGCTTTACAAGCTTTCCTTTTCCTTCTTTTGAGTTTCTAAATAATTTTCTTTTTCACTCATCCTGTACCTTTGCAACTCACACTTATATCTTTATCATATTCACATTTTTATTTTTCCCTGAAGTATTTTTCCTCATGTCAGTGTTGTTCTGTCCCAAAGTGCACTTTTTACTCTGCAGGCTCTTATTAAAACTGTTTATCTGGCAGTTCTCCATGTTGCAATTCTGAAGCTTCCCTTCGTGGTTCTGCTCGTTCCTGGATCCATGTCTTTCTCCTTTTGGACATTACCTTTCAATCGAATGTTCTGAATTCTAACATCACACCTTAAGAAAAAAAAATGCTTTGGAGATTATATTTCCAATGTTTTGCAAATCTGAACTTCTTTGGTCTGTAGTCACACTAGACTGGTAATTTGCCTAGATAGAAAATGCAAAGCTGAAATCTATCTTTTTAAGTTTTGAAAGGAATGAGCTACTCTTTTTTAAGCTTCCAAATGTCTCATGACAGTTTGATCTTTATTTCTTTGTAAGTGACCAGATTTTTCTCTGAAAGACTTCAATTTCTTCTGTTTATTCTTAATTTTCAATTTTCACAGTGTTTTGAGTTTTTTGTTTTGTTTTGTTTTCAATTTCCCCACTAATCCTGACCAATATTTGTCAAGGATGCCAACATTAAGACTTGTGTCCATTTAAACATAAGTTATTTTAATATACAACATATTTGATAAATTCTTCCTTTATATTTTCCTTGTTCAGTGTTTCTGGACTCCTTAATATTTCATTGTTAATTTTCCTATATCATTTCTCTATGCATTTATCTTTTATCTGATATTCTTTCCCTTTTATTTTTATTTTGGTAATCATTAATTTTTGTATTCTAATTTTTCTATTGATTTTTTCTCATTGTTGGCAATAATATTGTTTTCTTAATTTTTCTTCTCTAATTGGTCTATTTTAGATTTGTTTTCTTACTCTTCAAATTCAAATTTTACTCAAAACTTTTGGGAACTATAATTGGAACCTATATTTTGATTTGTTTGTTCATGTTAATTTTTAATGTGTTCTCAATACCACAATTATCACAATATCTTTAGATTTTTCACATTTTTATTTCTTTTTTTCTTTTCATTTTTAAACACAAATCTTTGTCATATTGCAATGCTCAATGATTCTGGTTTATTCACAGGTATTTGTGAATAAGATTCTTTGAATTTTAAATGAGTAAGTGGAAGGTGTTTGTTGACTGGCTGTCTTTACCTTTGGATGAGCAGATCAGCAGCCAGCAATGACACTGAGGGACACACACATTTCAGAACACAGAGGGTTGCCTTCCTGGAATCTGTGTTGGATCTTTTCTATTTGCTCTGCCATCTCTTTTTTAGACCCATACACCCATTATATCAGCCACAGTTCCTGCTAGTTCCCATAGACCCTTGTTTCCTTCCCCTTGCCCCTTCAGGTCTTCAGGTGACCTGCTGATCATATCTCCTTGCTGTTGCTAGCCCTAAGTTATTCAAAGATTTTATTTATTTATTTGATAGAGAAAATGAGAGACAGAGAGCATGAGAGGGAGGAGGGTCAGAGGGAGAAGCAGACTCCCTGCCGAGCAGAGAGCCTGATGCGGGACTCGATCCCAGGACTCCAGGATCATGACCTGAGCCGAAGGCAGTCGCTTAACCAACTGAGCCAACCAGGCGCCCCAGCCCTAAGTTATTCAGTATCCCTAATTGGTTTCCATTAATTCTGTTGGCATCTTTGTAATTCGTGTCTTTAATACACTTGCCTCCAATACTCTGGTGGAATGTGCCATATGTTTCTCAATCACACAAAAGAGCTGACCTAGTTCTGTTAAGATAACTAAGTCAATTTGCAAAGAAAAGAAGCTTGCCTTTTTTTTTTTTTTTTTTTTTTAATTTGAGTTTAAATATCTGGCTAGAAGGCATCTTACAAGGCAGATAGTCAACTAATCCCCCCATTTCCAACCTAATTTTTTCCTCTTCCTCTATGGTGCATGCATTCTCCCAGAATGAATGCTCTGGAGTACTGCAAATAGGCTTGCTCTGTCTTGGCTTCAGCTCTCTCAGAACATTTTCCAGACTGGATCTTCCTCAGCTTTGCTTCCACAATGGTTTCTGTGAGACTTAGTAGGAGAAGAAATTATTGTATTTGCTCTATTTACCTTTTCAGTTTAGAACATCTCTCTTCCTCCAATTTACTTTAAATTGAGACATGTCATTTTGAATTTTTTTTTACTTTTTATGTACTTTTAAAAATATATAAAAGGCTTAAGAGGCATAAAATGTGATCTTTTACAAATATAACCTCTGAAAATTCTAATTTTTACCCCTTCCTCTTTGTCTTAATCCCATGTACCTCTTATTTGTATTAATTTCTTCTTAAAATAATTTTTACCATAAAAATAAAGATATATCAAGATATATTTTATACAAACAATATATGTATACATAATTGTGTCTTTTTAAAGTAAAAATCCTTGCATTACTTTATTTCAGTTTATTGGTTTCATTTGATTTAATTTTATGTTATAATCTATAGCCTATTGTGTGGAGATATATCACATTTTATTCAACCTTTTCTTTATTAAAGGGCTATCAGGCTGTTTACAATATTTTTCTATTACAAAACAAATCTGTATTTGCAGGTGTGTAAATTCAGGATAGACTATCAGAAGTAGGATTTGCTGGGATAAGTTGTAAATTGTTATAGAGAGACAGAAAGATAATCTTGTTAGATGTCAAATTGATCTCTGCAGGAGTTGTAGGAATTTGAACTCCTACTGACTCCCAACAGAGTGTTCTGTCCAGTTTTTGTATTTGTGCCAATACGGTAAGAACTTGTGTTTCAGAGTATTAATTTATATTTATTTTATTTGAAAGAGTTTGATTATTTTTCATAATTTAAAGGTCTTAAGAATAATCATGAATAGAGTAATAAGTAAAAAATAAATCACATACAAAAATTCTTTAAATTGGTGGTTATATTAATTCAAATCATGGAAAGATATTCATGTTATATTAAGTGATAAAAATCTTATAAAGAAGCAAACTATTATTTGCCTTAAAAGTCTGTCTTTTAAGAATGTGATGACCACTGTAGAGCCTTTCTTAGAAATATGCAGATATAAGCAGAAAGAACATTAATATTTTTATTAAAATTTAATTTAGTTAATCTGTAGAAATAAGCTTATATTTTTTACAAATTTAACATAATGTTACTTATAACTACATTAAAATTTGTTCATTTTTAAACATACACATATGCACATGTTTATCTGTGTATAACATAAACAATAAAACATATGAACTAAAATGTTAAGCATGATTATCTCTACAAGGTTAGGATCAAAGATAATCTTACACTCCTCTTACAACTTTATATGTATTTTTATTTTCCTACAATGAACATCTATATCTCTTATAATAAGAAAAATAAATCTTTTTATTTTGATAGAAAACAGTTTGTAAGAGTTGATATCCCTGACCGGATTTTTCTAAAGACTTGAACTGTTAAATAGAATGGATCATATTTCAGTGTTCTTCTATTAATTATTTTAAACATTATTTTACTTTACATCTTCAGAAGACATGACTATAAATATCAACTGAATTTTAGGAAAAATTTTTTTTCCTAGAATTAATCAACAATATTCTAAAGTTTGTACTATACATACTCTTGTTATTTTTTTCCAATTTGTTTCTGAAGTGTTTAGAAAGATGAATTACTACTTAAACAGTTGTCTTTTAGAATTTTCTTCTAAGTTTTTTGAAAACAGGGTTAACCTGTTTCTATTCGTTTCCTTGGAGCTTAGCTAAATATGTCAAAAGTATTCAATAAAAATACTTAAATTAATAAATATGTAAGTAAGGAATCTACACCATATAAAACACATAAATTGTGTTAAATCATTACGTAATTACAACTTCTTTTACCAATTATATATCTCACAGATTAGATAGCAATGTTTTCACATATAATAATTGCTCCCACTTAGATTTCCAGACATTCCTGACAATGACGAGACACACATTTCACTTCTCAAAATACACAAACTGGGCTCTTAAAAAAGACATTCAATAAAACATTCATCACATTGATAAGTCCCAGGTAGCTGGTTTAATTGAGACATGATAGCTTCCTCAAACAACTCTTCTTTAAACTCCAGTCTAATAAACCAACCCCTAAATGGGTCTCCATTTTACTTGGGATTTTAATTTCTCTTATTTCAAGGCCCATTGGCCAATTCACACCTTACACCAACGTTAAAAATACTTCACCATTCTCCTTTCCTATATTAAAGAGGGGCATATCTCACCTCCATACGCATAAATACTCATTAATATGTATTAATTAATTAATAACATATCCTCCATCTTTTTAGATTTTTGGTACATACTTTCCTGAGATCCATTAACCATAAATTGTCCTATGGTCCTAGCACCTAACCATCTGGTATGGTACTCATATGAGCCTAAATTTCTATCACCCAAAACACCTTCCTTAATATTTAAGTTATAAAGTATAGATAATTTAATCTGTGTTCTTTCTTTGATACCCTCCAAAATATTAAAATTAGTTCTTCAAGGCCATTCCAATAGTATAAACTACTGAAAGGAAGACTAAAAAATAATTTAAAAATTTAAAAATTCCTTTCAGTAAATTAAAAATCATATTCAGAAAGAATAAAAAAAAATCCAGTACCATATCTTATAATGATAAACTAGACAACTCATCTTTGTAATAATACATGTCAGAAAAAAATCAGTATCAGACAAAAACCTGTCAAGTGTGGCTGCACACTGTTCTATCCATTGTTGGTGTTATTATTACTGGTCAGGGTGCTTTCATTGATTTGCAACTCAGATACCTAAACTCTCCAGTAAGCCATCATTTCAACCAAACATGACATATGCTGAAGCCTTCATGCCATGGAGTTAGGCTTATACAAGCCTTTCAGGCCAAAAACCTCTCTGACTTGCCCATTGCTATAAGAGTATAAAAAAGTGTTGATTAAATACAGCATGCAAGATATCATTGGCAAATATGGCAAGATGGGCATCAGTGAGATTTTAAGGCATACATAATATTCAATGGGTGGAGTAATAAATGTATCAAGAGTATACAGGGTCAGCATATGCTTAATCTTTTGAGAATTTTGTAGAAAGATGAAAGCATTTGGAGAATAATTTGTGCTTAACAAAGAGATTTTCCCCTAAGAGACAAGATTACATTAATATGAATGTTGTTAGAAATGATCTCATAAATTGTAGGACAGATGATCTGGGAGAAACCAGAATTAATGGCAGAAGCAGGGTGTTGTGGAAAGAAAGAAGGATGATGTCCAGAGTGGTGATCCTATGTGAGAAAAATGATTTTGAGAAGGAGAAAATGATTCCCTCCATTCTAAGACAAGAAAGAATTCTATGGACACACGTCTGCCATTAGATTTGATGGTTGAAAAATGAGAAAATATGAGGAAATTTAATTTATCAGAGACATAAAGTAACTCATCAGCTAGATGTGTATATGAATGGAGTTTGGGATGAAAGAAATAGGAGAAATGGAGAAGCACCCAAAGTGTTAAGTTTGTCCTTTGGAAAGCAGATAAGAAACCTAAGAAAAATGTTCTAAAAAACCTAAAAGTATTGAGAAAAAGTTTTAGGTTAGCAATTCCAATGGAAATACGCATACACACACACACCCACACACACAGACTCACACACACACACATAACACCCCAAAATCTATCTTATGCCTATAGAACAATTTTATTAAAATTACTTAGTGAGATGGAGTAGGAAATGTTTTCAGTGTTAAACATTGTTTTTTTGTTGAAGCAGGCATGTTGGAGCTATATGGGATAAATATAAAATTAGAAATTTGACTTTTGACATGCTGTCAATGTAGAGACAAAAGTTAAGAAAAGTATATGGCATGACTAAATAGTTTTAAATTGCCAAGTATTTAGTGTTGTGATATGTATGTACCATACCTACAACATAAGTGTCCAAAAGTTTGAGCAAAGGAAATTAACTATAATAAAAGTTGTCATTTTTCCATCATGAAAAAAATGCTAAAATTTTTAAGTCATTTTCATTGTGAGGGATATTCCATGTGATTTTTACTTCAGAAAGTTAAATCTCTGAATATGCAGATCTAATTTGCATTAAAATAGTTATCTGCATTGCTATTTTTGGCAGTCTTAACTGTCAAAAGGGCGTCATACTGAATGGCTATTTTTTTAATTACAATTTGAGTACATAAGCTTTGTATAATTGTAGTAGAGCTATATCCCTGATGTCTACTGAGTTGCAAATCAATGAAAGCACCCAGACCAGTAATAATAACACCGATACTAGATTTTATGGCAATTGTGGATCAACTTTTACTAATACAGTTATACAGGTTGACATAGAAATGATTTTATAGGATTGAAATTTATTGTCAAGTGCTAGGAAATCTATGGAAAACATTAGAGACCATTTAAATTCAAAGAAACACAAGATAAATTAGACTGCTAACAAGTAGAAATTACTTAGCTGTCTATGAAGGACTTTTCAAAGTGTACTTGTAACAAAGGAATTCACACAAGATTGTTTAACTTGAGAGCATACAAGTGTGAATTCAGTATGGCATTGACATGCAGTTTATTGAGTTAACAAAATCACTACTGTATAGAGAATATGTGCAAAACAGGTATTAATGGAAACATTATTCTGCAAATAGGTTTTATGTGCATGACAGGAAAGGCAACATTTTTCAGGCCATATAAACATAAAATTGATGTGGTCCTTATAAAACCTTTCTTAAATCTTTTGTGACTTTGAAATTGGTTATAGATTTTTAAGCATGTGAATCATTTATCAAATATTTTTTTTTGAGCACCTACTATATAACAGTAACTGTAGGCACTAGGGATGCAATGGTGAACAAAAGAGACAAGTTGCCTTTCTTCGTGTAATCTAGTGTGGCACCGAGAAAATGAGCAGACAAATAACATCTCTCAGGTGATGACAAGTGATAGGAGAATTAAGGCAGCTAAAAGGAATAGGGAATGGCATCGGAGTACATCAATCAAATACTTAACACTGGGCCACTGAAACTGCATGGAGACAGAAATATTGGCAGCAAATCAGGGTTTGTCAAACATTGAAATTACTGCATTGCCTCATTAACCGAATGGCTGAACAGTGAAGAGAAGTTATGTCAAAGAAGGAAAAAACTACTGAACTAGACTCTTGCAATTGAACAATCAATATTCAAAGTCCATTTAATCTCTTCTTACAGCTGATCTCCCATGATCCTGATAGTCTCAATAACTATTATGATTTTATAATATTTAAGTAAGTAAAAGCTACATATTTTGTACAAGTCACCTTAAATCATGATAGAATGAAGCTCCTTTGGTCTCAATGGGACATGTTAAAACATGAATATACCGAAAGCAGTTTTATGGCATTTTGGCTATTCTGCACAACCTATGCGTTTAAAATATATTACCTTAACACAAAATCTTCCTACTTTGTCAGTTATACAAATGAGACTTGATTATCAGCATCACATACATTTAGGAAAGAAATATTTAAAGCTAAAATCAGGTAAAGTTATGTTAAAGTGATAAAATTTGTAAGGAGGTGTCATGAATTGATTTATGAAACATTTTTTCCTTATATTTAAAAGACATATTATTATTTCTGGGTAGGGAAAGGTGGAAAGAGGGGAGAGGGTAGGGAAAGAAAGTCATTTTCTCTTCAATATTATCATAGGAAGAAGTTTGTATTTCCTATCACCTTCCATCTTGAGAAATAAAAGGAGTTATTCAATTATAAAATAACTAGCTATTCCATTTAATCATACTCTTCCTGAGGGAACTCACATTATGATTTAGAAATTTTTCTTTCTGTTAACTTTTTGGTAAATTTGATATAAATTCTGCATGTGTTTCTTATATATAGTGTGGGGTAGGCAGAAAAGTTGCCCACCAAAGATGTTCATAACCTAATCACTTAAATCTGTGAGTATATTACTATGCATGGGAAAGTGACTTTGCAGATGTGTTTAAGTTAAGGATGTTGAGCAGCGGGATCATCCTGGGTTATCCATTTGGGCCAATCCAATCACATGGGTCCTTAAAAGCGGAGAACATTTCTGGCTGTGGTCAGAAAGACATATGACAATGGAAGCATGGTCAGAGAGACACAACCTTGCTGGCTTTGAAGATAGAAGAAGGAAGCCACAAGCCAAGGAGTGTAGGTGGTCTTTAGATGCTAGAAAAGGCAAGAAAACAGACTCTCTCCATTCCCTCCTGAAAAGAACATGGCCCTATTGATGCCTTAATTTTAGCTTTCCATGACCTATATCAGACTTCTAACCCTATAGGAGCTAACAAGTTTGAGTCATTTTAAGCCACTGAGTTAGTCATAATTTATCACAGCAATAGGAAAACAGTACATTTTATTGGGGGCATTTTATATCTTTCCCATTGCCTTGGGAACATGGATATAAGGAATAGAAGAAAAACACTTGGTAAAAGATACAACAGTTTCTATAGAAATAACGGAAATTTCTTTCCAAATTAATATATTTTTCTTATTTCTTCATGATTCTTTCTAAATTGAAAAAAAATGTAACCATAACTAAAGCAAATACCACATACTTTAGTGCTATTACACCAGAGGAAATAAGTATATTTTCATACAGTATCATAAGTGGGTAGTAGATGGCTCATAACTGTCTTATAAAAAATTGTCTAAGATGCAGTAATATCAGTGTTTGCTATTTTGTAATTAATGGATTGGATTTAAAATCCAATGAAATATTTTTGAGATGTTCCTTTTATATGCTTTCATTGTGCTATTATATTTGTCACAAACAATAAGAAATGAAATTTATACCAGACCTAAGCAAACAAGACAAGGTGAAAAGATAAATTAATAATTATGTGTTGAAATTCTACACAATATTATTTATTTTCTAGTAAACTACTCAAATATACTTATTTGTTAATCAAAATAGACAGGGACACCTGGGTGTCTCAATCAGTTAAGCATCTGCTTTCAGCTTGGGTCATGATTTCAGGGACCTGGGATCCAGCCAGGAGTCAGGCTCCCTGCTCAGCAAGGAGTCTGCTTCCCCCTCTGTTTGTCTCCATCCCCACTCACCTGCTTGTGGACTCTCTCTCTTTCTCTCCTCTCAAATATATAAATAAAACCTTAAAAAAAGTTAAAATAGACAATCGCTATATTTAATCCCTAGCTGGTATTATTTTTAATTTGCCCTATGGAAATGGGAAATTCTTAGTGAATATAAACACAGCTCTGAAGCAATAGTTCTATCTTTAATTCTTTGTTATATATTGAAATATTATCTGTAAAAGAGAAGACTAGTAAATTTGGATTACCCCACTCCCAAGCTAATAAGTAACTGACCACTATTAACATGGCACTCAGGCAAAGGTCATTCAGCTAGTGAGTGTGGGGGGAAAAAGGATAGTCAAAAAATGGATGTGCTAAGATATTGTGGTTTTATAAAGGTTTGTGGAGTATCCAGAAGAAAGCATGTAATTGATCAGAATTAATTTCACATCATTTAAGAGAGATTTTTTGAGCAGAGCACCAGCAAAAATCTGCTAAGGGAATGACGTATAAAAATGTTAAATGAAACCAAAAAACATAAAATAGGCAGATACTCATATGTGTTGGCAAAATGTAGTTTCAAACTGAAACTGAAAAAAGTATGCATGGAATGGACAGAAACAAATTAGAAGATTACTTGGGATGGATCAATCGGTGGCATGAAAAAAAATGCAAATGCAAAAGCATCAACTCAAAACTTTTTGCTAATTTCAAGTTAACCAGGCATCAGTATATCCCAGTTATATCCCAGTACCTCCTCCACTTTCTCCATGTGAATTTGGTTCAATAACATACTATAAATGATGAATATTAGATAGAATTAAAGAAAAAAAAAAAAAGAATCCCTGTCAACCGCTACTGTAATGAAAGGAGCAGGTAACAAAAAGAAATGATCCTCTATCAATCTTTCAGGGCACTTTACTACCTACCCCAATAATAAAGCACATTTTCAGGTGTTCAAAACAATGCCTCAAAATCTGATGTAAATTTGTTAAATTTCTGCTCATTTTTATGCTCCGTTCTAATTCTAGTACCTATTGATTCGGACTTAGGACTGCTTTTGAAGTTAGGCAAGTGTTGTTTAACTTGATGTCAGTATCTGTTCCAGACTTAACTCAGCTCCATAGAGGCAAGGAACAAAGAGAATCTGAGTAGATTCTTTAATAAAATAGGTTCTTTGTATACAAGTAAAGTGTAAATATACAGGAGGAATATCAGAAATATAAAAGAAATGTCAAAACAGAACAACTTTTTGATGTAGGTATCACAGATAAATTTTTTGTTAGGGAAAATGTTGATGAAATGCCTCTGAGTCCTCAAGAAAAACGTTATCTGTCCACTCACAGATTTATTAATAAAAGTTCCTTAATATCAACCTTATATATCCAACAAGCTTTCCACAGTATGACAAACAAACTGCAGGTTTTATAACTTCTCTAGGTTTAGGTTATATGGTTCTTTTGGAAATAAGTATAAGCACAGTATATTTTCAACTATACTTTTTAGATTTCCTTAAAATTATGATATAACTCTTGTATAATATCTGAGTCTTGGTGAGATATACTGTAAGAAGTATATATTCCAGGGGCGCCTGGGTGGCTCAGTCGTTAAGCGTCTGCCTTCGGCTCAGGTCATGATCCCAGGGTCCTGGGATCGAACCCTACATCGGGCTCCCCGCTCAGCGGGAAGCCTGCTTCTCCCTCTCCCACTCCCCGTGCTTGTGTTCCCTCTCTCACTGTGTCTCTCTCTGTCAAATAAATAAATAAAATCTTTAAAAAAAAAAGAAGTATATATTCCATGTAGCTATGTTTAGAAGAAACATCAGTACGTCAAAATATAAGCTAGAGAATAAATACTAGGTCCCCATTTCCTCAGGGTGCTTAATCAGATCAGACCTGAGCCTCTCAACATAACTGTTCATTTGTCCACCCTCAACACTTTGTCCCTCTCTGGCTTCATCATACTTTGCTGGAAAAAGGCAAAAACAAAAACAAAATTATTTTGTTAAATCCTACCTTCCTATTCTGGACCTGACTGGTTCTCATTTTATTCATGCTGACTGTACTTTAAATTACTTATCAATACCTCTAGTAGATGAGTCTTCCTCCAATTAATGCCAGTACATTTTTCAAGTTCATTTGTTTCTCATGCTCTTATAATTATTTTGTACTTTCCCCTCTCTCCTTAAATTTTTAATGTCTCCATCCTCACTGTTACTTGATGAATCTGCTTTCTATTTCATTGAGAAAACAGAAGCAATCAGAAGAAAATTTCCATACTATTTCCTTGAAAAAAAATCCCTCAGCAACTCTCCACTGTGTTGAAAGTAAGTGCCACAGTCCTGTTAATGACACATAAGTCCATATATATTGAGTCTGCGGCTCTCTCTGCCCCTCACCCCACTCGTGCTCTCTCTCTCTCTCTCTTTCTCTCTCAGATAAATAAATAAAATTGTAATAAATAAATAAATAAATTCAGATGTTATTATAGGATTTTTATGGGAACTGCAAACTCAATTGTCTACATTTCCAATATAGTTTACTTTCAGCCTTTCCCACTAATAGTAACTGTTTCATATATATTAATATTAATATTTATGTATAATAGCTTATGTTTTACACATGGGCATGGCATTATGGTGCTACTAATTTGATATTTAGACAGTATACTTATACATACATAGAATGATTTCTGTATAAGTGAACTCTTCTTAATGAAAAAAATTAAAAATCATTATACTTACACAGGAAATTAAATGTTCAGAACATAAATGAACACTGGCGAACTGTCAAAAAGTTTTCTGAGCCATTATGTTGTAGTTTGAGGTAGTTTGTCCTTGAGTTGAAAAGACAGATGATTAAATAATTAACTACATTACTATATGATCAGTGCTATGATGAATGCATGGTTCAAATATAATATTTGAAATAAATCTATGAGAGCAAAGTGAAGTGCTTTCCAAAACTGCTATTTATTAAACAGGACTTTGAAAGAGAAATGGACTGGAGAACTAATTTCCTGAGTCTACTGTGCACCACCCACCATTTTACATATGATAGAATCATTTCCAAAAATGTTATCTAGCAGTTATCTCAAAAAAGATTAGAAATAGACTTCTTGACTCTTCAAGCTGGGGGCAGCAGATTATAATTCCTATTCATAGGACCATGTAAATATTTAAAAATATACATACCTTTTAAGAATATATAGAAACATACATCCATTGTATAAAACTTGAAATAGAAAATAGCTATTTTCAACTAGTTTTTTGAATAAGACTGTCTCATATGAAGAATAATAAATTAGATAGAAAATAGCTAAAAGCAGTTCAAATATTTAGTTATATTTCCACAAACATTGATTGAGCCCATACAATATACCACGAATTGTGTTAGCTACTGGTGATAAATAGCAGTGAGCAAAACAGATAAAACCCTCGCCTTTACACTAGAATGTAGAGGAACATAAAACTTTTTAAAAGTGCAATGTAATTTAATAATAGTATATTAATAATAATGATGCTAATGATAATAGTAGCCAACACTTATGTAGCTTCTGATACATTACAAGTACTTCATGTGCTTTATGTAAATTAACTCATTTAATATAGTTGGTCAGAGAAGGTAAGTGCTATGGGGAAACATCCACAGGGCAAAGAGAAAGGAAGTGTCTATGTTAGAAGTGTTCATTGAAAGGAGGATGGCCAGGCAGGTCCTCACTGACCAGGAGACATTTGACCATGCAGATACCTGGGAATTTTCTTCTTTTCTTTTTTCTTTTCTTTTCTTTTCTTTTTTCTTTCTTTTCTTTCTTTTCTTTTCTTTTCTTTCTTTTCTTTCCTTTTTTTCTTTTCTTTTCTTTTCTTTTCTTTTCTTTCTTTCTTTCTTTCTTTCTTTCTTCTTTCTTTCTTTTTTTTTTTTTTTTTGAGAGAGAGAGAGTGTGTGCAAGGGGGAGTGGGGTTGGGGGGTAGGCAGAGGGAGAGAGATAATGTTAAGCAGGATCCACGCTCAGTAGAGAACCCTAAACAGTTTTAGATCTCACAAAACTGAGATCAGGACCTGAGCTGAAATCAAGAGTCAGTGCTTAACTGACTGAGCCACACAGTTGCCCCTATCTGGAAATTTTCTAAGCAAAACTTTCAGATAGCTGCATAGTCAAATACCCGATGTTTTCATGGACCATCGGTGAAGCCTTGGCTGGAGAAAAGGCGGAACAGTCAGAGATGGAATAAGAGAAAAAAAATGGAGTAACAGGCTCAATATATATGGACTTGTGTGTTCTCATTTTAGTCACACTGACGCTTAACCTCCTGAGCCACCAAGGTGCCCCTGTAACATCTGAATTTAAGATGCATCTTGAAATGTGAAAAAGCTTCCCACTAAATGACAAAGGGGTGTATTAATTTGAACAACTTTTCTGTCTTTTCCTTTTTTTGAAAAATTCCTACTCACAACACTTCCCACATGGCACAGATTTTAACACTTTTTTTTCCTGGTGCTTATAGATAACAATAAGCATGTGAGGCATCGGCAGATGTCTTTATAATAACCATGAGGATGTGGAGTGGGGCCTCTGGTCAGGGTTGTGGGTGCTCCTCCAATCCTCAGCTGTTTGATGTGTAAGCTAGTTGCTGGGTCCCAGAGGTGCCAAGACTCTGCAGGGGAGTGTTTGATTGACAGGAAGATATTTGTGTCTGTCTGTCTCCAACTCAGCAACCTACAAACTTCCTGGAAAGCTAGGCAGCTAGGAAAAATTTTAGGATTTTGCTATAGGCATATATTATTTCCTTGCTGAATTTTCCCTCTAAAAGAGAAAAATTGTGATGCTCCATGGAGTGTTTAGATTAAATTTTAAAATATTACTTCATAGTAAGAAGGAGTCCCTCAATTCAGCTCCAAATGTATATCCAAATATGCTTCTTCCTTTAAGAATGATGGCTTAAGGCCCACCAAAGCAGACCATAATTTCATTTTGTTTACAACTGAATTAAAAAAAAAAAAAAAAGTTTTGTTACAACATGGATTTATGGCTTTTTTCCTAATTAGGTGTTAAAGAATGCCCTGGTAGAGAAAGACCTACATATATAAATTTATCTTCTAATTCTTCTAATGTTGTACATATGTATGGATTTTGGTTATCTGTGATGGTGTTGGGACTCTTTCCAACCCATAGTTTTTAATTAATATTCTACTTATAGATTTAAAGGCACTCAAAACTAAACAAAGTCATATGAAGCAACAAACAAATGTCAAATCAAGTTAATAAACAAAGTAAAATGCTATAGTAATAGTAATAAAAAGAACCACAAGGAATCAATTTAGATGAGATCAGATATGTATTACAAAAGAAAACATTGAAGATAATAGAGATATATTTATCCCAATTACTGTACACAGCAATACATTCTTGGCACAAAATGGGATGGGTGATTATTTTAGGCTATCCCTGTGTACTTGGTTATAAGACAACAAGTCATGATGTAAACCCAGATAGTTTAAGCCTAGAATCCAATCTTAAACACTATACTCTATTATCTCATTGACTCTCAGATGACTCAATTTTTGTTTCCAAATTGGTAGAGTAGGGCTCATTTTTATTCTCAGATTTTTCTTTTTTTCTTTTTTAAAGATTTTATTTATTTGCGAGAGAGAGAATGAGAGACAGAGAGCATGAGAGGGAGGAGGGTCAGAGGGAGAAGCAGACTCCCTGCCGAGCAGAGAGCCCGATGCGGGACTTGATCCAGGGACTCCAGGATCATGACCTGAGCCGAAGGCAGCCGCTTAACCAACTGAGCCACCCAGGCGCCCTATTCTCAGATTTTTCTCATTTGAATTAAGTCACTGTCCCACCTAGAGAATTTACTTCCACATTCACAAATACGTAGTATGGCAATTGGTAAGAACAGGCATAACACCACTGGGAGAAAGACCCTTGTTATTGTTTCTCTTACCTCATGGAGGCAAAAAAAAAAAAAATCAAGGCTAAAATAGAACACCTCTATTTTTCAATTTAATCTTTCATTCAATATTTATTGATCACTTACTGTGTTGCAGGAACAGTAGTAGGTCAAGCACATACCATAATGATAAATAAAAATCACATATCTTTTCTCCTGGAATTTATATTCTAGCAGGCTGATAAAAAATATATAATCATATAAAAATGAATAAAACATTTCCAGATATTTTAAAGTGCTCTTTAAACACACACACACACACACACACACACAAACAAACACTGATCCAGTAGAATGTCTGGTGTCTGAGTTACTTCTAAGAAAGTCTTCCTGAGGATGGAGCAATTATGCTGAGACCTGAAAAGAAAAGGAGTCAGGCATGCAGTGCTTCAGGGTTGATATTCTAGGCAGAAGGAAAAGTAAGTTCAAAGCCCAGGGAAACAAGAAAAAAAGCCACAATGGCTGGGGAGTAGTGATCAAGGAGGAGGGTAGTTTGAGACAAGCTTGAAAAATCAGGCATAAATCCAGTAGTATGGAGCTTGGTATGGGAGGAAGAAGTTTGGATTTTATTCTGAGTGTAGAGACAGTGGAAGATTTTAAGCATAAAAGACAAAATCTGTTTTATTTTTTAAGAGATAAACTTAGCTTCCATGTAGAGAGTCAATTAATGTGGTTGGGGAGGAACAGAAAAACCACTTTGGAAGCTACACAGAAGTTTAGGCTAATGGTGGGTTAAGGAGATACTGGTGAAGATGAACAGGAGTAGCCAGGCATGGAGTATGTTGTACATGTGTATCCAATAAGACTTTCTCACATACTTCCTACTGAATTCCCTTAGTTGACTATATTCTAAAGGTTTTCACAATAAACAGTGCAAGTGAAGAGGTGAATGTGATGCCAAGAGCAAAGGAAATATACCTCACGTAGTGTAGAGTTCCTCTATCATGCTAACTCTACTTTCTAGTAATCATTCCAGTATCATTGACTGGACCTGGTCTCCCTCTACTACACCTTATCTATCCCACAGTGTCAAAACCAAATATAAGAATATGACAGGCAAAGAGAATGAAAAGGACTAGATCTAAAGTGAATGCTCTTTTTGGGGACTTCATATTTTGTGTTGGAAATAAAAGCACAGTAGAAAAACCCTGCATGCCACTGTATCATAGTATTTTTCTATAGTGCTTCAACATCTAAGAGGAATAAATTATCCCTAAAAAGTAATAAAACGAAGTCAACATTTAAATTTATCTGTTGAATGGGCATAATGTAAGCAATCCAGGTTATTTCTCTTTTAAAGTATGGATCTTGAAATGTTGCCTGGGTGGCTCAGTCGGTTAAGCATCTGCCTTTGGCTCAGGTCATGATCCAAGGTCCTGGGATCTAGTCCTGCACTGGGCTCCCTCCTTAGCCAGGAGTCTGCTTCTCCCTCTGCCCTCCCCTCACCCTGCTTGTACTCTCTCTCTCTCTCAAAAATAAATACATAAAATCTTAAAAAAATAAAGTATGGATCTTGAAATTCTCTTTGTGCTGTAATTTGAGCTAAAGTCAAAGTTTCATCGTGCAAGATGAGAAACTATTTCATAAAATCTTACTCTCTAGGGGTGCCTGGGGCCTCAGTTGGTTAAGCATCTGCCTTTGGTTCAGGTCATGATGGGGAGAGATCCCTGGGATTAGGGACAGCGGTGGCTCCCTGCTCAGCGGGGAGTCTGCTTTTCCCTCCTCCTCTGCCCTTCTCCCTACTCGTGTTCTCTTGCTCTCTCAAATAAATAAATAGAATCTTAAAAAAAAAAAAAAAAAAAAAAAAAACCTCACTCACTAATCTTACACCTACCACCTATTATTTTCTAAGATTCTTACTTAGTTTCCGCAACTTGAAATAAATTAAAGATGGCCACATTTAGTAAGGACTAACTTACAAATGCTATTCATTGCAGATTATTATCATACTCTCTGTCTATAATAAAGAATATTAGTTCAGATAAGGAATGTGATTTTTACAAACTAATGAATTGATTAGGAAAATTCTCCTTTCAAATCAGACCAGAAAGCTGCATTTAAATTATCAGCCATAGCATAAATGAATAATACATTGGTGCATAGAAATAATAAATGCAAACTCATTTCTATGTTTATTTTCATTTTCTGTAGTAAATCACAGCATCTGCTATTGATTCTTCAATTTAATCTTCACATTTATGTGAACTATCTCTTACTATTGACTACTATACAAAGAAGTGATATTTGTCAGTATTTGTAGGGACCTACAAGGACCTAGCCATCTTATACAATAGAATCTAAAATTATATTTTTGAATCATGAACACATATAATGGGATTTGTAGCAAATCAAGCATATTTTATGAAATATAATGATACAACCTAATAATGTAGATCAACACAATTCTTTTTTCCCTGCCTTTCCTATAAATGTCGGGCAGGAGGCATGACTTAAAATATCCTGATTTGTGATTCTAGTAGTGAAAACACATCTCATTTCAATAAATGCCCCCCTTTTCTCTCCCTTGTGCCCTAAATTACATCATATACTTTCTTTTTCTTCCTTCCTTCCTTCCTTCCTTCCTTCCTTCCTTCCTTCCTTCCTTCCTTCCTTCCTTCCTTCCTTCATTTCTTCCTTTCTTCTTTTCTTTCACTTCCCATTTTGTCTTTAATTTCTAGTTTCATTGCATTAAAATAAATTTCAACTGTACTGATTCCTTTGGGAGATTTATTGAGGATTTTTCTGTGGTAAGTTTTTGTTGATGCCTCACGGGCTCTCTTTTTTCAACTCTATTGAAATATTATTGACATATAACATTGTTTAAGTTTAAGGTGTACAACACAATTATTTGATAAATGTAATGTATATATTCCAAAATGGTTACCACAATAGGATGAGTTAACATATCCATCACCTCACATAGTTACAATTTGTGTGTGTGTGTGCACATGCACGCACATGTGCATGCAGTGAGAACTTTTAAAATCTACTAGGTGATAAAAAGAATCAAATCAATCAATAAATAGTAAAATAAATCTACCGAATGATGAGCGAATGATCCTCCTTCTAACATATGGTTAGAAGATCTACAGTAGCCTAACACTATGGCACAATACCTATGTCTTTCACCTCAATATCATGTAGATATTGATCATCTCACATTATCACAAGAATAAAGGTGAGTACAGTAGAATAAGATATTTTGAGAGAGAGACCATATTCACACAACTTTTATTATAATATACTGTTATAATGATTCTATTTTATCATTAGGCATTGTTAATCTCTTACCTTGCCTAATTTATAAATTAAACTTTATGATGGGTATGTATGTATAGAAAAAAAACACATGGTAAATATAGGGTTCATTATTATGTGCAGTTTCAGGCACCTACTGGGGGTCTTGGAATATATCCCCCACAGATAGGGTGGGGCTACTGTAGAATCTTATATTTTCTAAAAACCCACAGATGTTTAACATCTAAACATCTAAACAAAGATATTTAGATCTTACTCCTCTTTTCTACTCTTTTCAAAAAAATAAAATCAAGAGGTTAGATTATGAATCAACAACTAGAAAGAATTTTGTTATTACATAAGTCAGCTGTCTCATTTTACTGATGAAAAACACTGTGCCCAAGTAGCATCAAAAGTCAGTCATTGGGGCGCCTGGGTGGCTCAGTTGGTTAAGCGTCTGCCTTCGGCTCAGGTCATGATCCTGGAGTCCCGGGATCGAGTCCCACATCGGGCTCCCTGCTCGGCAGGGGGTCTGCTTCTCCCTCTGACCCTCCTCCCTCTCATTCTCTCTGTCTCAAATAAATAAATAAAATCTTTAAAAAAAAAAAAAGTCAGTCATTAATAGAGTTGGTTCCACACACTCACACTGCAATGATTCATAGTGAATAGATGGCCCTACCTAACGAATGAGCTGGTTGAAAGCACTTCACATGTTGAAGCCGGATAACCATCCTTACATATTACAGTTACCTTTGCTTTGCCATTGCTTTACTGTTTACTATAAAGCCTTCTTCTAAATGACCGATTATGTGGCATCATTGTAGACCTAAATAGAAAAGCCTGATCATTGTTGAGTAAAACATTCTTACAGCTGGAAGAAAACAAATCATAGCATGGATCTCTGTTAGATCTTCATCTAAATAGGGTACATTATTTGGCAAACCTGTGCTAATTTAATCTTGGTGAATAAAAGTCTTAAATGTTATTTCTAAAACTGAATCAATATGTTTAAAACATTTCTGGCAAGTAAAAATGTCTATGCACGGTGCATGAAATTGCAAATTATTTATAGACTAAGTTCTTACATTTGTTTCTGAGAACTTTCAGTCTTTTCTCACTTAAAATCCAGGACCCAGAAGCTATAATATTAAGTTCCATGTACATCTTTTTGAAAACATCTTTTCCCCTTAGTATTCATTTCACATCATCCTCATTCAATCAGTGAAGTGGTCTCAATGTATCCAAAGTTAGACCTACATATGCAGTTCTTCTACACGTACACTTAGACATGAGGCAGATTTTATGTTGTTTTCTATCATTTTAAGTATCAAAGCTAAAAATAATAGATACGCCTGAATTCAACTATGTTTATTACCTAACTATAACTAAGTCTATTACCATTTAAGAGCATATTCAATATACACACTTGTGGAGAAATGATGGAGGTCGTTCAGTAAACATTAGAAGTAATTTATTTTATCCTACTTCTTTTAGGACTATCTGGGTAATTGAGTTGATTATAAATTTATGTGTTATACAAGTTATACATTATGACAGTATTTTCTTTTAAAATATGTGAACCTTCTAACTTAAATGTAAAGACATCATTCCTTTTAAAGGGAATGTATAAAAGCATTACAAAACAGCAGTTTGAATGGGAAATGTATGTAACTTTACTGATGAGAGACCATTAAGTATCTCTCAAAGCAGTTGATAACATCTTAGCCAAAGGGATTTAAACAGAAAGGATAAGTGAATGCATACATTTGTTAGAATACCTAATCACATTCACATTTCCAAAATAATTTGTTACCAAGGGCATTTAATGCCCTTGACTCAAGTAACAAAATTGCAACCAGTTTTCAGGTATATTTTAAAACATTCTCTGGCACGTACATTTGCAAGCATATCCGTTATCATCTCAGGAAACAATGATGATCTTTAAATTTCCTTTAGAAAGGGATTTGCTAGAAATTGTATTCCAAATGTTCTAATGTTTATAAGCAGAGGAAGTTAAAAATACCAGTGTGGAATAAAACAGGAGAAAATTTTATTAATGGGGGTAAGCCAAAATCTTTATATCTTCAAAGGGTTTCTTGAGGGTTCTGTTGGTATCTCACTAGGTGATCAAATAGATATTGTCAGAATTCTCTTCCACTTGCTTAAGATGAAGACTAATGACAAGTACTAACCAGAATGTCAGTAATTATAACCACACCCTTCTTGAAGAGCCCAGATTCCATTTTGGCTTTTATGGTTTATCTACGGGGTGCTACGTACTTTGTACCCATTGGAAGATGAATGCGATGGCCCTAGAAGCTGTTTGTATGCAACTCCATGCTATAATTCAAACATTAGATGCACTGAGGAGACATGACAAGATGAGCGATTCTGCTCATATAATGACTAAATATGTCTAGTAACTCACAGAACTTTTTTTTTCAACTTCTGTGACTAAGAAAACATTTAGATCTGAGACTGCAATAATTAAACACAGATTTTTTTTTCCCCAATCCTTGCTTGATATTGACATAACTAGCAATGAGTTCCATGATAGGGAGGCAAATAAAAGTATGGAAGATCTGAATATCTTCCAGGCAATCAGGAATCATGAGGAAAAAAAAATTAATTTACTCAAGTTAAGTGAGAGTTAATTATCATAAAGAATGAGAATTTAAACATAAACTGTTTTAGGTAACTTATGTATGCTTTCTCATCTAATAACCAAGACAATTCTATTTAACAGATACTGGAAATTTCTTGACTTCATACTGAAACTGAGGGGACTTACGCATGAGCACATGTATGAATTTAGAGCTCAAACTCTTTATGACAATGAGCTGATGTCTAGCATAGCTAAATGAATGTTGTGAAAAGCTCAGTAAAAAGATCATATCTAGAACTCAGAGGTTTGGGTATCGCATAAACATACTTTAATGAATATTCATTGACTTGAAGGAGTAGTAAGAATAAAGGCCATATATTTTGCAGCAGTAAATGTCTGAAAAAATACTTTTCTATGGTAGAGTTGAATTATTTCCAATTAAGCCAGTAAGTGGTAAGAAGGCTAATATTCCTGAATGAAATGTATGTACAACTAGTCTTTGCAACTTTTTTCCTGGCTAAAGATACTATATGAATTTTGAAGGTAAATGATAAAATGAGTGATTTTTTTTTTTATTACTCACTACCTCGAACTTACATGATCTTCACTGCCCTGTTTTTGTTTTTTGAGTATTATGGAACTTTTATTTGGCTAAACATGGCTCACTAGATTTGCCAAACTAGTGCTCAGCTATATCTTTGCAACAAGCGATATGCCAATGTAATTGTTTACAAGCTGGTATGTGCAACATTGTTGAGATCCATCATGAGCTTTAATAAAATGCCTTAACATTTTATAAATGCCATGCTGCTTTTCCTTTAAGTCACTATTGGCTGTAATATGAAATTGACAGGATGTGAATATATTTTGGCCTATCCAGGTTTTATGTTTAGGTAAAGAGAAAATAATAGTGACTTTAATTTGACAAATAATTTTTGATTTTGTATTACATTTTAGATAATGTGCTAAGAGCTGGACAAAGTGAATGGACAAAATAAAAATGAAGAAAAAAAGGAAGGTCTTCCCTCATGGAATGTATATTCAAGTATGGGGAATAAAACAAACAAAAATATGAGGAATAATTTAATTACATTGAAACAGCTTATCTGCCCATAAACAAATAAATGGGTAAAGAAAGGGTGATAGATATATACAATGGAATTTTCAGCCATAAAATAAAAGAAATCTTGCATTGTGACAACATGGATGGACCTTGAAGGCATTATGCTAAGCAAAATAAGTCAGAGAGACAAATGCTGTATGATACCACTTGTATGTGGAATCTAAAAAACAAACACATACACATACACACATATAAATTCATAGAAACAGAGAATTAGATGGGGGTTTGCCAGACGTGGAGGGCAAGGAAGGGGCGAAATGGGTCAAGGGAGTCAAAATGTACCAACTTCCATTTATAAAATAAATAAGTCACGGGGATGTAATGTATACTATAGTGACTATAGTTAATTTTTTTTAAAGATGTTATTTATCTATTTGACAGAAAGAGACACAGTGAGAGAGGGAACACAAGTAGGGGGAGTGGGAGAAGGAGAAGCAGGCTTCCCACTGAGGAGGGAGCCCAATGCGGGGCTCGATCCCAGGACCCTGGGATCATGACCTGAGCCAAAGGCAGATGCTTAACAACTGAGCCACCCAGGCACCCTTATAGTTAATTCTATATTGCATATTTGAAAATTGCCATAAGAGTAAATATTAAAGGTTCTCAGCACAAGAAAACGTTCTGTGGCTATGTATGTGACAGATATTAATTGGAATTATTGTGAGGATCATTTCACTTTGTACACAAATACCAAACCATTATATTGTATACCTGAAACTAATATAACATTGTATGTCAATTATACCTCAATTTTTTAAAAAATGGGCAAAGTATTGAAGAAGACATTTCTCCAAAGAAGATGTGCATATTGTCAGCAAGTATATAAAAAAATGTTCATCACTAACCATCAGAGGAATGTAAATCAAAACCACAATGAGATACCACTTTTTACCTAGTCAGGATGGATCTTACTGTGTAAACACTATAAAAAACAGTTTGGAGACTTGTCAAAAAATTACAAATAAGATATCTACCATTTGATCCAGCAATCCCACTCCTGAGTATATACCCAAAAGAATTGAAATCAGGATCTCGAAGAGATATTAACACTTTCATGTTCATTGCAACACTATACACAACAGCCAACATTTGGATTGAAACAACCAAAACGACACAAGGATGAATAAATAAAATGTGGTATACACATACAATGGAATGCTATTCAGCATTAAAAAAGAAAGACATTCCGAGATATGTGACGATATGGATGGACTTAGAGGACATTATACTAAGTGAAATAAACCAGACACAGAAAGTATGACTCCACTTACATGAGGTATCTACTATAGTCAAATTCATAACATCAAAGTCCAGAATAGTGGTTACCAGGCAGTTGGAGGTGGGAGAAAATGAAGAGTAATTAATCAGCAGGCATGAATTTTCAGTTATGAAAGATGAATAAGTTCTAGATATCCACTGTACACATTATACCTATAGTCAAAAATAATGTAGTGCACATTTAAAATTTGTTAAGAGGCCAGATCTCCTTAAGCATTTTTATTATAATAAAATAAATAGAATCAGAACTGACAGAGATTGTTGTGTGTTCATATTCCTATATCATTTTATTTATTTATTTTTAAAGATTTTATCTATTTATTTGACAGAGAGAGCACAAGCAGAGGGAGTGGCAGGCAGAGGGAGAAGCAGTCTCCCTGCTAAACAAGGAGCCCAATGTGGGGCTCGATCCCAGGAACCTGGGATCATGACCTGAGCCAAAGGCAGATGCTTAACCGACTGAGCTACTCAGGCGTCCCTCCTATATCATTTTAAATAAAATATTTATGAAGCTTTATATGAATCATACTCAGATTTGGATGACGGTAGAAAACATTTATATTAATGTGTGTGCATACCCATGTAAGATTTTAATGTAGTAATACAACAGTGAGATTGTGAAGAATCTCAGATGTAAGTTGACACTAAATTTAGGTGAGAAGCTTATTAACTTGTCAGTGCTGCCCATATAGCTCACAGCAGAGCTGGTGCTAGAGTAGATCTTCGCTCCTGATAGGGCCTGTGTGGTGTCCTGCAGTTAACAATTGAAAAATATATTATGCAAGCACCTTTGATAAGGTCTATGGCTACAGTTGTTTTTAATGCTCTCCATTTCTACTTACATAAATCAAGGAAAATGTCATATTCAAGTTTGTATATGACAGAAAGTATGCCTGTCATAACAATTTGTTTATTTATTTTTTAAGATTTTTATTTATTTATTTGACAATGAGAGACACAGCGAGAGAGGGAACACAAGCAGGGGGAGTGGGAGAGGGAGAAGCAGGCTTCTTGCGGAGCAGGGAACCTGATGCAGGGCTCCATCCCAGGACCCTGGGACCATGACTTGAGCCAGAGGCAGACGCTAAATGACTGAGCCACCCAGTGCCCCAATTTGTTTGTTTAAAGAAAAATGAAAATGAAAAAAATCCTGGTTGCCATTTCAGTGCTCTAGTCATTTACTTTAGATAATATGTTAAGTATTAACATTTTAATTAAAAAATACATTTTAATTGTTCTGGTATAATTTAATTTTAAACTTAATTTAAACGTAGGAAACTCTTGTTAGAAGTTTCTGTAAATATTTTGTCTCCAGAGCATCTGTAAATATAGGTCATTGAATAGTAAATATAAATATTATGAGATCTTCCCTATTATAAACAAACAGATCAATTATGTGCATAATTCTTATTATTTACAATAAATTATTTATTCAAGCAGCCTTTAGGTTCCATTTACTGTTTTGTTTCTATTTTTAAAATTTAGCTCTACTGTGTTTCATTGAACTTTGGTCACTGTTTATCATTATAGAAGTTACATTTCTCTCCATCGCAAACATTTTTAAAGTTGCTAACAATACAACATTGGTTTTTATTACTAAACTGGTCTGTTACAAAACATTTTTAATTGCACTGCTTTGTTGGATATCTCTTAGGCTTTACTTTAACCAATACATGGTGAAAATGGAATTAAATATTTTGAAGAACATCAGAGAAAACTAATGGTCTCAAGAAAGCCTCAAAAATTGTTTCTCCTAGAAAAATAAAGTAATGTTGTATTCAAAATTCTATGGCTACATTACAGGATAAAATTGGTAATTTCCTGTAACTCTGTGTTATTCCATTTACTGGTTACCTGACTCTCCAATTATGGGAATTTATTAATCATAAATCAAGTCAAGGCATTCATTTCATTTTCTTCTGTCTTTCTCTTTCCCTGGTTGCCAGGTGCAGAGACAGACAGGGAGTAGGCAGCCGCTCAGGGCGGGCTCACTGACTGTAACTATGTCTGAACGGGTCGGAGTGCTCAGCAGGGAGTATGTGTTCCTACAAACTTTCTGAAATATTAATATACAAAATTGTACTGAGGTTTCTGATAGCAGTAGACTGGCTGCTCTGTGGTTTTCTGATTAGGGTTCTATTGGTGATTCCGAGAAGTCAGTGGCGCCTAAATGGGTTAAGTCTAATGAGGTTTGGAAAGCTGATAGCATAATTTAAGATGACTTTCAATCTCAAAGCTGCAGACCTGGCTGACCCCAGCAAATTACAGTGTTTGTTAATGCTCTGTTATAGACATCTTCTAGTCAACCAAAACCAGATATATTAAGTGAAAAAATCGAGTTGTGGTTCTCTAAGAAACGTTCCTGCCTGTTTTTGGACAGATCTTCTGATGACAATTTTTTTTAAGGCATCTGGTACTTCCTCATTTTTTAGGGGTTGAAATCATAAACACACGTGAGTGCAGAGTCATTTTACTTCTTGCTGGAGAAATATAATTACCTTAAAACTTTGTCATCATAATCTTATGCAATATGTTTCCCATGGGAAATCTAAAAACAACTTAAAGAATCATAGACAGAAGCAAAAGATAAAACCACAAACTTCCCATGCTAAAACAGGCAGAAAACTAAACTAAAACAAACAAACAATAACCCGAACAGTGTATGTTTAAACTCTGTAAAATAAGAATGTGAAGAAAGGCTGTGATTTAAAAATTATTAAAATACATTTTTTTTTACAGATTCAGTGTTAAAGAACTAGTGACAAAATTGAGGGACACTTTAGAAGTGATTATTCTCATGTATATTAAATATTAGGGATAAAATTATATATGAAATGCATTTCCAAAATCATAATTTGAGATAGCCAGTTTCTTTAAAGCTTAAGGCAACTATTTATAAACATAGCACTATGACAGATTTCCAGCATAATGAGAAACTGGACAAAATCTTAAAGCTTTGGAAACTTCTTTTGAAATTAGTTTCTCAGTCTCTTATAATTGGGGGTTTTTCTGAACTATGGAAAGTATTTTCTCCTATTTTTCAATATATTTTTAAAAATCTCTTTAGAGATCTGGATTGCTTTTTATCATGCAAATCTAATAAAGGAATTCCAATAAGTCAGAATTAGTAATAGTTCTGAACTAACTAAACACAAGTCTTTTTTGAACAAGTTAATGGTACAAATATTATGAAACAAATGTTTAATTATTTAAAGTAAAATGTTTCTCCATTTAAAAGTTTTTAATTCAGTGAGTATCAAAAAGTGTCTTTCCTCCAGTTAACTGAAACCACAGCCTCTTTTAAGTGTAATATTTTAAATAATTTTACTTTCTCTTTTAATAACTTTACATATTTTTATCAAGTAAGGCATTTTCATTAAAAATTAGTTTCCTATGATGAATATTTTGCTCAAAGTACAAAATTTAAAATTGATCTTAGGTACACCTGGTGGCTCAGTTGGTTAAGCATGCAACTCTTGATTTCAGCTCAGGTCATGATCTCAGGGTCATGGGATCGAGTCCACATCAGGCTCAGCCTGCTTAAGATTCTCTCTCTCCCTCTGCCCCTCCTCTCTGCTCACGCTTGAGTGTGCTCTCTCTCAAAAAAAATAGGTCTTAGAAGAAAATAATTCTATAAAATATTTAATATTTTAAAATCATAGTTTTGTTTCTTGTTTTGTTTTGTCTTGTTTTGTTTTGTTTTTTTGAAGGATTTTATTTTATTTTTTTTTAAGTAATCTCTATACCCAAGGTGGGGCCTGGACCTTATAACCCCAAGATCAAGAGTCACATGCTCCGTGGGACTGAGCCAGCCAGGTGCCCCTTAAAATCATAGTTTTTTTTTAAAAAAATTTCAATCCTTAAGGTCAATCATTAATTAACATTTTACTTTAGTAATTTG
This sequence comes from Mirounga leonina, assembly GCF_011800145.1. Lineage (NCBI taxonomy): Eukaryota > Metazoa > Chordata > Mammalia > Carnivora > Phocidae > Mirounga > Mirounga leonina. Next base: position 48,596,464 of record NW_023270454.1, read on the forward strand.
ACACTCAATTAAAAGCTATTTGTGTTTTTAATTTGGAGTAGGGTGGTTGCTTGTAGCTCTTCAAAAGTACAAAATTCACTTTCTGTAAAACATGAAATATTTTATTTCATTTTATTTTGAAAGATTTATTTACTTGAGAAAGAGAGAGAAACAATGAGTGGGGAAGGGGCAGAGAGGGAGAGAAGCAGACTCTCCACTGAGCATGGAGACCAATGTGGGGCTCGATCCCAAAACCCTGAGGATCACTACCTGAGCCGAAATCAAGAGTTAAATGCTTAACCGACTAAGCCACCCAGGCACCCCAAAACATGAAATATTTAAAAACTGCTTTAGTAAAAACTGTGATATGAAATATACCCAATATATTTGAGATTAGTTTTAAGCAAATATATAGAATTTTATGTTCTTAAGTATCTATTGCACTTCAAATCAGTTACTGTAGATGGTTACCTATGTATTTCAACAGTGCAGTCAGTTCTTCAAAAATTTTGATATTCCTTTTAGAATTTACTTACATTCTGCCTCTAAGGCACATAATTAAACATTTAAAGTTACTGTGGCAGTCCTTGATTTCACCCAAAAGCTTTTTTGTGATATATGCACTTTTACTTGATTGTTTTTAAAACCAACAACCAAAAAGTCTCAGTCCTTTAAAAAAAAAAAAAAATGGACTTTTAAGGTAGTTCCAAGAAGACAACAAAGTAATTTAAATATAGCTTCATTAGCAGAAGGTTTATCTAAAAAAGAGGGATCATCAATTTAAATGGGAATACTATTTGATTGAAGTAGTAAATTTAAATGTTTAACTCATACACTATTTGCAATTTCAAACAGCCCCACAACAACATTTATGTTTTAAGTATTTTGCAGGTTAGTGTAAAATAAAAGTCAAGATGCCATATTTATATTATTGCAAAATAATCCCAGGAATTAATTTTACAAATAACATTTCCTAAAATAAATAGGACTTTGCTAGTTAAAATGTGAAATTGGGACAGCTTTTCTCTGACTCTTGATCGTACTTAGGAAATGTTGGCAGCAATTATAGATAAAAATTCCATATCAAGTGATCTATGCATTTTCTAGATTTTTATATGGTTGTTTTGCATGAATTTCATATGTAGTTATTTAAATATTTATTTGCTATTCACTGCCTAGGGGCAACATTATCTAAAAACAGATAAGAGTTAAACTGAACAGGTTTGTGGGGCAGGAGTGGGCTGGAGGGGTGAAAAATACTTTGGGTCTATAATCTTGCTTAGGTCATTAACCAACATCTCGATAGAACACTTTTCAGCGGGAAAGGGAGATGAATGCTGTCGTCTTTCCTCTCCATTTATTTTTTATGGTTATTTATTCACAGATGATGTGGGCAGACTGTGTGCAGAGAGAAAGCATGGGTAATTTACAGGCAGATGTAACCCTCAATTGGCTAAGATATTCAAAGTGCTCTAAGGAATTAAGAGGAAAGTAGGTCATTTGAATCATAAACATTTTGAACATTTACTCCATAAATGAAGCTAATATGTACTCATTCTAAAAGTAAAGGAAAAAAATTGGCTTCAAACAGGATAAAGAAGAAAATTAAACAAAACAGAATTATTAAACCATCTTAGTTTCCACACCTCTATGAATGTCAGTGGGAGGTCTACTTCTGACAGTGTACAAACCAGCAGGAGAGTTTACTAATGAAAGACAAGATACATGTGTTGACATAGCATTAAATGACTGGTTTGTCACTCCCCCAGGATGTGAATTGTGGATTCTACACTGTAGTAGGGCAAACTAACTGCTTTTATCCTCTTGTTTTCTTAATTTTAACTCTTCACACAAATTAACAGCTCTCTGTTTGCCATTTGCATGTTTATTTCTTGTCATGCTTGGTTAAAATGAAAACTGGCCCACTAGTTAGGGCACTTCAAAATTTAGTACTTTTTCAAAGACCTGTGAGATGACTTAAGAGTATGCAATGCAATTCTCTTAAGTCAAATTAAATATAAGCTGTCTATGTTCCATCCTGCAAGAGTACATTGTATATGATATACATTGAGAATACTCAAAAAAGGAAGGTTTTATGTCTTCCATGTCTAAAAAAAATGCAATATAATTGGCTAGTTATGGATTTTTGGTCCTGCCACAGAGAAATTTCTGAATTATAAGATTGCAGATATATGGCATTGTGTCCCTGAATATGAACAGCAACGGGACCTAAAAAGATCAAAGCTCAAGTTTTCCTTTGAAAAAGAGACTGTTGTGTGCTCGCTTCGGCAGCACATATACTGAAAAAGAGACTGTTGTAAGAAAAACAATTTTCTCCTTGTTATCACCATGGGATATATCCATGGGCTAGATTGGTAACATTGTCATTCAAATTCTTTAAAGTCAGTTTTTCAGGGTAAAAGAATAATCAAAATTAAAGCACACCCCTGAGGATCATGAAATTTAGTTAACTCTCACAGCAACATTAGCAGGTGGATAGCAGTGGCCAGGGAAGAGGACTTATAACTAGATAAAGGTAAAAGTAAGGAATCTATTAGTCTTCAAGTTTTTCTTTTACTATCAACATCATAAGAATTAGTTTTATTAGTACTTTTTTTTTTTTTTCTTTTGACAGAGCGGGAGACAGTGAAAGAGGCAACACAAGAAGGGGGAGTGAAAGAGGGAGAAGCAGGCCTCCCGCTGAGCAGGGAGCCTGACGCGGGGCTCGATCCCAGGACCCTGGGACCATGACCTGAGCCGAAGGCAGATGATTAACAACTGAGCCACCCAAGCGCCCCGATTAGTACTTTTAATTAAGAGATTAACACAAAGGTCATCTACAAGAAGAAACTGACTTAATCTGCAGTTATCAATGCTTACATATTTATTACAGACTGAGATTGATATGAGCGCATGAATCGTGATTTGACAATTATTGGCAAGTGGCATCTTCCCTCCAGAAAATCAGCAGTGTATCCTTAATCTAATGAGTGTATGCTCACCTATGTTGGTTTAGAAATATAATACTTTAGGGCGCCTGGGTGGCTCAGTTGGTTAAGTGACTGCCTTCGGCTCAGGTCGTGATCCTGGAGTCCCGGGATCGAGTCCCGCATCGGGCTCCCTGCTCAGCAGGGAGTCTGCTTCTCCCTCTGACCTTCCTCCCTCTCATGCTCTCTGTCTCAAATTAAAAAAAAAAAAAAAAAAAAAAAATCTTTAAAAAAAAAAAGAAATATAATACTTTAAAATTCCAACAATTCTATTTGTTTTAGATGTAATGTTGTTAAAGTGAGAAAATTTGGTCAGTTTTAAGAGAACCAAATTTTAGAAAACATACTGAAATTGAATATTGCTTAAAAACAGTAGGGTGTGTCTAATTACTGGAAATTAACAATTTCCAGAAACAAGTCTGATAAATATGTTTTAAATTTGATTATGTTAGTCTTTTTAGCCACAGCAAGCCTGATAATTACCTGCACTGATCTTGTTTAACAGCACTGAGAACTTCTGTGAAAATATTATTGGAAATGATTCTTCCATAAAGTATATAGATATAGATAGCATATTCCACTCTAAGAAAACATAACAGCTTAAAAAAAAGAGAGTAAATAGTATCTGATTTAAATACTAGGTGCCTAGGATATCAGAGTGATTAGATACAGCAATTAACTTATTTGTTTAACCCTCAGCTGCAGAATGAATTTAGTTTTGAAGTATATGTAAGGCCTTTCTTCTTTCTCTTTCCTTCTATTTCCTTTCCTTTCTTCCTATCTTTTCCTTCCCTTTATCTTATTCTAATTTTTTCTCCTCTTCTATAATCACCAATTCTACTTTTCCTCTCTTCCCCATAGACTATTATGTATCAATAAATGTCCTTGAATTAAAGGCATATTTGAAAAACACATAAAGTATGCATATTACATTAAGTAAATAATATTGTTCTAGACATTATTCTCTTTAGTTTTACTCAATAGTACCTTTTTTTTTTTAGTTTTATCATGTTAGTGCACATACTTTAAAGTTTCTCTTTTGACTATTCTTGGATTGTATTCCATAGTAGCATCCATGATATTATTTACCATCCTGCTGATAGATTAGCTAATAGATTTTAGATTGTGTTCACTCTCTAGTACTCAAGAAATGCTATGGTAAAAACCCTTGTACTATGTCCCCTTAGGAACCTAACTCCCAGTTTTTCTAGTATGGATGCTCAGGTATGGAGTGTTGGATCATCATATAGGACTAGCCATAATTTCATTAACTTACTACTTGTGTATTATGAAGATTGTCTCCCCACACCCTCACTATCATTCACTGGTACTTGACTTCCACATTTTTGTCAAATAGGTGGGTATAAAATGGTTTTGTATTTATTTTAAATTCTCAGCAAAACCATTGAGCTTCACATATTTGTGGATCATTTGATTTTTACCTATAAATTTGCTTTATACATTTTTCATAAAATACTTTTCTAACCAACTTGTTTTATATTTATAAACTGTCATGAATGCTGTTTTGTCATTGCAATTCTCTTCCCCTACCATCACCAGTTTGCTTTCTCTGAAGAGAAATTCACCAAAATTTTAACTTATTTTTATTTTAGGAAGTTGCTTATTTTAAGAGGCCCTGCCCCACTTTAAGCTACAAGTATGTATTTTGGCCTTTCTTTAAAGTCATGTGGTAGCAACTTCTTCCTAGAAACATTGCCAAAGGCAAGGGAAGCAAGGGCAAAAATGAACTGTTGGGACTTCATCAAGATAAAAGCTTTTGCACAGCAAAAGAGACAGTCAACAAAACCAAAAGACAACTGACAGAATGGGAGAGGATATTTGCAAATGACATATCAGATAAAGGGCTAGTATCCAAAATCTATAAAGAACTTATTAAACTCAACACCCAAAGAACAAATGATCCAATCAAGAAATGGGCAGAAGACATAAACAGACATTTTTCCAAAGAAGACACCCAAGTGGCCAACAAACACATGAAAAAGTGCTCATCATCGCTCGGCATCAGGGAAATCCAAATCAAAACCTCAATGAGATACCACCTCACACCAGTCAGAATGGCTAAAATTAACAAGTCAGGAAACGACAGATGTTGGCGAGGATGCAGAGAAAGGGGAACCCTCCTACAATGTTGGTGGAAATGCAAGCTGGTGCAGCCACTCTGGAAAACAGTATGGAGGTTCCTCAAAAAAGTTGAAAATAGAGGTACCATATGATCCAGCAATTGCACTACTGGGTATTTACCCCAAAGATACAAATGTAGTGATCCGAAGGGGTACGTGCACCCCGATGTTTATAGCAGCAATATCCACAATAGCCAAACTATGGAAAGAACCAAGATGCCCATCAACAGATGAATGGATAAAGAAGAAGTGGTATATATATACAATGGAATATTATGCATCCATCAAAAGGAATGAAATCTTGCCATTTGCAACGACATGGATGGAACTGGAGTGTATTATGCCGAGTGAAATAAGTCAATCAGAGAAAGACATATATCATATGACCTCACTGATATGAGGAATTCTTAATCTCAGGAAACAAATTGAGGGTTGCTGGAGTGGGGGGTTGGGAGGGATGGGGTGACTGGGTGATAGACATTGGGGACGGTATGTGCTATGGTGAGCACTGTGAATTGTGCAAGACTGATGAATCACAGACCTGTACCCCTGAAACAAATAATACATTATATGTTAAAAAAAATAAGAAGAAGGAGAAGAAGGAGAAGAAGAAGAAGAAGAAGAAGAAGAAGAAGAAGAAGAAGAAGAAGAAGAAGAAGAAGAAGAAGAAGAAGAAGGAGAAGAAGAAAGCAGAAAGGGAAAAATGAAGGGGGGGAAATCGGAGGGGGAGATGAACTGTGAGAGACTATGGACTCTGAGAAACAAACTGAGGGTTCTAGAGGGGAGGGGTGGGGGATGGGCTAGTCTGGTGATGGGTATTAAAGGGTTACCATCTGTTATAGCCATTCCAGTTTTGGTTTCCTGTTTGTTTGAGTGCCATAAGTGTCAGCAGCCTGCTACATGTTGAATGTGAAGTCAGATGTCAATCACAAGCCACTGAATATAAGAAACCAGCTAAAAGTTCCTTGATGATACTTCTGGAGGAAGCCTCTTTGACACCTTCTCTATTCAACTCCTGCAGCCTCCGTATTCAGCAATATCTCAGCCAATACCCTTAACTCCTTTTTTTTCACTTCATGGGAAGAAGGGAAACCAGGAACATGTGCTGATGTACAATTTCTCTCCATGAATTCAGAATCCACTGCTTTACGGTTCTAGGGCTCTATGATGCTGACCTAATAAAAGCATGCCTCATTCAAAGAAAAGGGCTTGTACAAATTTTCTTTTCCAGAACTTCCAGAAAGCACAGGCCGTCGACTATCCTCAGATACTCAGAGCTCCCAATATATATTTGACTCAAGAAAGATAGATTGAGGGGCGCCTGGGTGGCTCAATTGATTAAGCAACTGCCTTCAGTTCAAGTCATGATCTCAGGGTTCTGGGATTGACCTGTGTTTGGGCTCCGCTCAGCAGGGAGTCTGCTTCTCTCTCTCCCTCTGCCCCCCACCCAGCTCCTGCTCTCTCTCTTCTCTCAAATAAATAAATAAAATCTTAAACAAAAAAAAAGATAGATTGAAAGTGTGGTAGAGGGAATCTCTATGAATACTCCATCAGAATAGTACCCCCAAAGAAGAATATTTTATGTCCTTCAAAATAAACAGCATAGATTACATGATCCTTAAAAAATGCAATCAATATGTTTATTTGTTTGCCAAATAATTATTGAGTGCCTACTATATGTCAAGCACAATAGGAGGCATAGAGCATGAGCAGAAACATATGCTGACCTTGCCCTCATAAAACCTAAAGTCTAGTATAAGAAACAAACATCAATTAAAAAAAAATAGAGGGGCGCCTGGGTGGCTCAGTTGGTTAAGCGACTGCCTTCGGCTCAGGTCATGATCCTGGAGTCCCTGGATTGAGTCCCACATCAGGCTCCCTGCTCAGCAGGGAGCCTGCTTCTCCCTCTGACCCTCCCCCCTCTCATGTGCTCTCTCTCTCTCTCTCATTCTCTCTGTCTCAAATAAATAAATAAAATCTTAAAAAAAAAAAATAGAAGCTGAAATTGTGTCCAAACAATGACAAAAATATAAATGTGATGTACCATGAGAAAGACATATACTGAGTTCTGGGACACATAATGGGCAGGTGCCACCTGGGCAGAGAGATGGAAGACAGTTTCATGGAGTAAGAGATGTTTGGATTAAATAAAGAGGATATATATGAGTTCCCTGCACAAAGAATAGATAGAGTTGTAGGCTGATAACTCCAGTGAAGATAGCGAAGAGACACAATGCAAATAACTTTAGATGGATTAGTAGAAACAAGAATGAGGGCTTTCCTAATTACAATAAAATTTTGTTTATATCCTTAGAGTAATGAGAGTGACTCTAAAATTTTAATCAGCAAGCAGCATAATCAGATTATTGTTTAGAACAACAACAACAACCAAAACCCTGCTTACCATAGAGAAAATGGATTTGAGCAAGGGAGGCCAATTGAGGGCCTACTGCAGTGTTCAAAGGACAAAAGCCTCAATGGCTAGAAGTAATGTACTGCTAGAGACATGGACATTGGGATTGATCAAACAGATGTTTGATTTAGTGTTTGAAGAAGAGGGAGGCATCAAGCATAATTTCTACGTTCTTTTTTTCTTAAGTGGATGAATGTTGGTTCACATTCATGAGAAGGATGGAAATGTTATAAAACCAGTTTCAAAATGATAGTCTTATTGTCAATTATGAACATGTTTTAGGTTGTTTAAAATATCAAAAGCAAATACAAGGTAAAAAGAATACTAGGCTGGAAATACACATTAGATGTCCATCTCTGTTTAAGTGGAATTGAAGTCATTGGTAAAAGCTGGGCTAACTAATGTGAATGGTGGCAGGATACAGATTTTAATTATACTAAAGAGGAAAACAAGAGAAGAATTCATAAGGCTAAAGACAAATTAGGAGTGTTTGATATGAATAAAGCCAAAGGAAGACAGTTTAGAGAAAGAGAAACTTTCAAAGGTGTGGGAAGCTTCCGGAGTCAAGTACAAAGAGGAAGAATTCCCAATGGGTTTAATCACGTGAAGGTGAGTTGTGATTTATTAAAGTAATACAAATAGAACCTGTTTTGCAAAAGGTTGATGGGTAAAAGAGAGTTGAGAAGATGGAGACTGATTTTTAGAAAACTCAATACAAGATTTTGAATGAGTCAGAGAAAGACAAATACTATATGATCTCACTTATATGTGGAATCTAAAAATAAAAACAAAACCATAGATACAGAAGACAGATTGGCAGTTGCCAGAGGTAGGGAGTAGGAGTAGGTGAAATGGGTAAAAGCAGTAAAGAGTTAATGACTTCTAGTTTTAAAATAAGTAAGTCATGGGGCTGTAGTGTACAGCATGCTGACTATAGTTAATAATACTGTATTGTATATTTGCTAAGAGAGTAGAATTTAAAAGTTCTCATCACGGGCGCCTGGGTGGTTCAGTTGGTTAAGCGACTGCCTTCGGCTCAGGTCATGATCCTGGAGCCCCTGGATCGAATCCCGCATCGGGCTCCCTGCTCAGCGAGGAGCCTGCTTCTCCCTCTGACCCTCCCCCCTCTCATGTACTCTCTCTCTCTCTCATTCTCGCTCTCTCAAATAAATAAATAAATCTTAAAAAAAAAAAAGTTCTCATCACAAGAAAAAAATTGTCATTAGGTGTGATAATGGATATTAACTAGACTTACTTGGGAATACCTGCACATATGGAATTATTATGCTGTATACCTGAAATATGTTATATGTCAATTATAAGTCATTAACATTAAAAGAAAAGAGTTGGGTTCCATAAGCAGAGGTCTGGAAACTCCCCCAAGTTAAGTTAAAACAATTATAGGTTTCATGTCATTTGTTTTCCATTTCTCAGGGATTACTGTCCTTACTTTCTTGATGTCTGGTGTCTGGAAAACTGCTATTTCATATTTTTTGGTCCTTTTATTTGTGTGTGTGTGTGTGTGTGTGTGTGTGTGTAGTTGTTTGGTTTTTATAAGCCAAGTACATGAGGGTAAACCTGATGTACTGATTCCTGATATACCACCTTGGTTGAAAATGGAAGTCTCCTGCCTATAGATTTTAGATAGAATAAATATAGTGTGTGAAAAAATGTGAAAAGTCAAGAAAGACTCCAAGATTCTGGCTGAAACTATTATAAATATGAAATTGTTGCTAATTGAGGAAGAAAAGATGCCTCCATGACCCTTCTTAAGAGGTGGTGGTATTCTTTACCTACAGTTCCCAAATCTGGCTGCAAATGAGAATCCACTAGTGGACGAGCTTTTTACAATATGCCCGAATTCCTCCCAAACACTTACAGCAGAGGTTTTTTAGAAGATTCCCACATTATTCTAATGTTCAGCCATGGTTGAAAAACAGGCTCTATACTACGAACCACTTAGGGATCTTATAAATTTCAAATTCTTATTCAGTTTTTCAAGGTGATAAACTTTGTATTTCTAACAACGTCCTAGCTGATCCCAATGCTGCTGGTGCAAATTTTGCACAGCAAGTCACTGCTATTGAAATTCATGATAGAGCTGTATCACAGTAAAGATTAATCTGATATACTGTGTAAAACATTTGTGTTAGCTCTTCTGTATTAAAAAGATGTATGAAATAAAAGATTTAACGGCTAACTAAGTTTGGCAAACAGTGAGTTAAACAAGGTTAGAGTTTTCTTTATTGCAGGATTTTCCATAGCTAACGCCTCCCTAATGTTTCTTTTTCCCATATCCTGTTTTCGTGGAGAATGTTATAGGATTAGCAATTTGCAAAACCCACTATCTCTATCTCATACTAATGCAGAAGTTAAGCTATCTTCAAATAATATTTGCTACTTTCTTAAAAGCTTAAAATTTTACTGAAACATCTATATAACTGATTTGTTTTTAGTTTCCTAATCTGATTCATGACTTGATTCTAATTTATTTACAAATCCAAATAGGTTTTATAAAAAACAAATTAATCAGGCTTTGGATTTTAAAGTGATTATGTTGTACATATGACTGATTCTTTGTTTAGACTTAAAAATGCTTGACAAGTGACTATTCTTTTTCTTTGTTCTCTTTTATAGCATTTCCATGCACACATTTTCCGGATTCTCTTTGTGTAATTTGATAGCATGTTACTTACTGATATATTTTTATTTACCAGCATTCGGCAAACATATAAAATAAGAGAAAAACAATCTTTCCACAAAATTACAGTGAGCTTTCATTAACAGAAAAAAAAAAAAGTTTTGTAAATTTTCTTAAATAATAATTAGACCGGTTTTATGTAGATGAGAATTCTGATTGACCACAACAAAATTCATTACCTCTTCAGAAGTTCAGTGATGAAACCCAAACTTGCCATGATTTACCAGCCTAGAGGTGACTATAAGCTCATTTTACATAGATGTTCAAATGACAATGAGTCCTAGTTTCTGCTGTCTCATGTGGGAAGGACTTCGGCATCATTCCTGACACTTCTCACACCACAATATTTAGGGTCATAAATACTTTGAAATTTCCCCAAGAGGTTTGTGTCTCACAAATACTCAGGCTCCTATTTTTCTGTTCTAGTCTCCTTATATAGATGTGTTGCCCATCCCTGGGATTTGCTGCTCTACCAAAGGCAGAGATCCGATTAAGAGACATCAGTCAAGGGCGCCTGGGTGGCTCAGTCGTTAAGCGTCTGCCTTCCGCTCGGGTCATGATCCTGGAGTCCCGGGATCGAGTCCCACATTGGGCTCCCTGCCCGGTGGGAAGCCTGCTTCTCCCTTTCCCACTCCCCCTGCTTGTGTTCCTGCTCTCGCTGTCTCTCTCTGTCAAATAAATAAAATCTTAAAAAAAAAAAAAAAAAGAGAGACATCAGTCAACAGGTGGGTCATGCTGGGGGTGAAGGGGTTGTGGGACCAGAGATATAATTGGGTAACCTACACCAAAGATACATGGAATGTACTGAGAATCAAAACGAATTACACAGGTTACAGTTTATATTAACATAAATTTACTGTCCCATTAATTAATCTACTGTTCATTAATATGTTTACAGTGCTAGAAAACTCTTGTTCGGGAACGTACAATTTCCAAATATTTTCATTTTAGGAACTTTTTGAAAGATATATCAGCTTTTTACTAGGAAGCATCAAATAATAGTTTACACCTTCCAATTCTTCCAAATCTTTGCCTGGTTGTTCTTGCCAATTCTAAATTATTACATCATGACTCTTATCCTAACTGAGCCCCTCCCCTGAAAATTCCTCCATAAACAAGACTTCAAAATCTTAATAAATATCCTGACTTTGTCATTCTCTCTCAGAGATGCTACTAAGACACCGGCAAAGTGGTACTCTCCTGTCGAACGCGAATGTGAATATGTTTATCTTTCTGCACAAACAGGACTTTCTGATAGAGACAAAGAGCACTCTATAATGATAAAGAATGTCTCGTTTTTCCTAAAACCATTTACTCCCCATATTCTAAAGTGATAGTTTTGGAACCATATGTTTACATTTCAAATGGTAATAAAATCCAGAGCCATTCGTTACATTCCAAAATGTGAGAACCTAGGTGACTTTCCCCTTCTTTCCCAAGACAGGGTTTGTTTACATTCCAAAGTAAAAAAAAAGACTTTGGAGTGGGGAGTGGAGTCAGTATGCCAACACCTATATATTAAACTTCTAATTTTATAATTTCAATTCTTCTCCTATGGTATAGTATGGGTCTCCTACTTCTCCCTTCCACATGCAGGTCCATCTGATTCTCACCACATTGCTTCCTGGAAGAAAATGCAACATGGACAAACGGTACTAAAATATTGTACAAATAATTAATTTTGCCTTTGATCCAGAAACCTTGTATGTACTGTCACAATAAAAGAAATTATAAATATACATTTACTCCTTTATCATATAAGCAATATATTTAGCCTTCTGGGGGTGCCTGGGTGGCTCAGTTGGTTAAGTGTCTGCCTTAGGCTCAGGTCATGATCCTGGGGTCCTGAGATCAAGTCCCACATAGGGCTTCTTGCTCAGCATGGAGCCTGCTTCTCCCTCTGCCTCTGCCCCTGTTTGTGCTCTCTCTGTCTCTTTCCCTCATATAAATAAATAAAACTTAAAAATAAAATTAGCCTTCTGTTACTAAGAGGTTGTTTTGGTGACATTTTTTTATTATGTTATGTTAATCACCATACATTACATCATTAATTTTTGACGTAGTGTTCCATGATTCATTGTTTGCGTATAACACCCAATGCTCCATTCAGTACGGGCCCTCCTTAATACCCATCACCAGGCTAACCTGTCCCCCCACCTTCCTCCCCTCTAGAACCTTCCGTTTGTTTCTCAGAGTCCATCGTCTCTCATGGCTCGTCTCCCCCTCCGATCCCCCCCCTTCATTCTTCCCCTGCTATCTTCGTCTTCTTTTTTTTTAGCATATGTTGTATTATTTGTTTCAGAGGTACGGGTCTGTGATTCAACAGTCTTACACAATTTATAGCACTCACCATAGCACACACCCTCCCCAATGTCTATCACCCAGCCACCCCATCCTTCCCATGCCCCACCACTCCAGCAACCCTCAGTTTGTTTCCTGAGATTAAGAATTCTTCATATCAGTGAGATCATATGACACATGTCTTTCTCTGATTGACTTATTTCACTCAGCATAATACCCTCCAGTTCCATCCACGTCATTGCAAATAGCAAGATTTCATTCCTTTTGTTGGTTGCATAATATTCCATATAACATTCCATTATATATATATATATATACATACATACCACATCTTCTTTATCCATTCATCTGCCGATGGACATCTTGGCTCTTTCCATAGTTTGGCTATTGTGGACATTGCTGCTACAAACATCGGGGTGCACATACCCCTTAGGATCCCTGCATTTGTATCTTTGTGGTAAATACCCAGTAGTGTAATTGCTGGGTCATATGGTATCTCTATTTTCAACTTTTTGAGGAACCTCCATACTGTTTTCCAGAGTGGCTGCATTTTTTTTTAAGATTTTATTTATTTGAGAGAGAGAATGAGAGAGAGAGAGCACATGAGAGGGGGGAGGGTCAGAGGGAGAAGCAGACTGCCTATTGACAGGGAGCCCGGCGCAGGACTCGATCCTGGGACGCCAGGATCATGACATGCGCCAAAGGCAGTCACTTAACCAACTGAGCCACCCAGGCACCCCAGAGTGGCTGCATTTTTGAGAGCCAGTATTCAATGGTGCTGAATTTCACAATGGTTTTATGAATTTAAAAAAAAAAAAAAAAAAAAGAGAGAAAAAAAAAAAAGAAAAAAAAGAAGAAAAAATAAAAGAAAAGAAAATGAAAGAAAAGAAAAGAAAAGAAAAGAAAAGAAAAGAAAAGAAAAGAAAGAAAAGAAAAGAAAAGAAAAGAAAGAAAGACAAGAAAGAAAAGAAAAGAAAAAGAGAAAAGAAGAAAATCACCTCAGCTCTTCTGTCCTTGGGAGCTCAGAAACGCACTTTGATGATAGTGAAGGTTTAGAAAGTGCCATACTCCTTCATTGTTCACCTCCTTCCCCTATTACCCTACAAAATCCCACATAATCCACAAGCAAATGACATAGATATCAAGGTTTTGCAAGCTGATGCCTAAAGGATTAATTAGTCCATCTGTTACCCTAAAACACCAATTAGGGCTCAGTAAAGACACCTTACTATAATCCAAAATATTTCTATGGGCCCAATATACTCCTACATGACACCCAAGAGATTCAGGGTAATGAGGGACTCTCTACATCTCCAGGAAAATGTTGATTAATTTTTTTCAAAGCTTTTCAGATGGAACCATGTGTTACACTGCTATTCCTGCTTTGCCAAAAAAAAATTGCAGTCAGCCTCCATCAGTCTGTCTTATATTCCTTATGCTCACTAAGTCCTCCAGCCTCTCTGCATGGTATGTCCTGCTATAATCCTAAATTCCCAGTGTAAAATTCATCCAAACACTGGAAGATCTCTTCTACACTCAACCTTACTGGTTTGAAATCTCAGATAGTTTAACGTGGTCTTATTTTTAAAATTTAAAAATATGTAATATGTGGTGCTTCTTAAGCATTTATGTGCATTACAAATCACTTGGGGTCTTGTCACATTGCAGATTCTGATTCAGTAAGTCTAAGTAGGGCTTGAGTGTCGGCATTTGCAACAAGCTTCCTGGTGATGCTGCCATGAATGGTCTAAAGACTCCACATGAGGTAGCAAGGTGTTATAGGAAACCAAGGCTCCAGGAGAAGAGTTTGCACATTTCAATAAATGTAAGGAAGGCCTTCTAAGATAAAATGAGCTATTACCATTGAAAATGCAGAAGCCAACTGTGTTGACAACGTGAGAATTGTACTTCAAAGGGAATCATGACAACTGTGTACTAAATCCTTTCCTTTTCCTTCACTTTTCCTCTCTATTCTCTTCCTTTGTGTCTAAATACCCATTCTTTCTTCTTTTTCATTTCCATACTGATTCTTAATCTCTTTTGATCCCCCTCCATTCAGCTTCCAAGACATGTTTTATATATTTATAAGTAATATATTTATTACTTTCAGATCCATTTCCAAATGGTCTTGCTATGTTTCTGCTTTTGTACCACCTAACTTGTCCACATTCAGGGTGATCTTATAAGGGAATGAGCTATCAATATTGCACAATACTTTTGGAGGGATGTGAAAAGGATTTTAGCATTGTGACTTATGCTAGACCAAAAGATATATAATATTCTCTAACAGTAAGTTTTCCCAAGAGTAAGCAATTGTGTAATGATTTTTTTTTTACTTTTATTTTTTTTCTAAATGTTTTTATTTGAAACAAATAGTTGCACCAAGCAAGAGCTTACTTTCCACACTCCAAATTAAAACAGAGCACAATAGGGTCAAATGTCATTTGGCAGGACAGTCCCAATATGTGAACATAACTTCTGCCTACTGTGGTTGGGGCAATTTTATTCATCAGCAGTCATCCTTTTTTTTTTTTTTTAATTTTTTTATTATGTTATGTTAATCACCATACATTACATCATTAGTTTTTGATGTAGTGTTCCATGATTCATTGTTTGCGTGTAACACCCAATGCTCCATTCAGTACATGCCCTCTTTAATACCCATCACCAGGCTAACCCATCCCCCACCCCTCCCCTCTAGAACCCTCAGTTTGTTTCTCAGAGTCCATAGTCTCTCATGGTTCATCCCCCCCTCC
The DNA here is from genome assembly GCF_011800145.1 of Mirounga leonina. NCBI lineage: Eukaryota > Metazoa > Chordata > Mammalia > Carnivora > Phocidae > Mirounga > Mirounga leonina. The sequence goes on from NW_023270454.1 coordinate 48,611,742, forward strand.
GAATCCCCCCCTTCATTCTCCCCTTCCTGCTATCTTTTTTTTTTTTTTTTAAGATTGTATTTATTTATTTGAGAGAGAGAGAATGAGAAAGGGCACATGAGAGGGAGGAGGGTCAGAGGGAGAAACAGACTCACTGCTGAGCAGGGAGCCCGATGCGGGACTCGATCCCGGGATTCCAGGATCATGACCTGAGCCAAAGGCAGACACTTAACGACTCAGCCACCCAGGCACCCCCCTTCTTGGCCTTTCTGCCTATGGTCTGAACCAGAAAATTCTTTTTCAGGAACAAAACTCGTGGTCTTTTTTCTGGCTTCTAGGTCATCACCATACATGTCCTTGTCCAGAATTTTCCTGGACATGAAAATATTCTGGGCCATATCTTTACTACCTTTCTAGGCTTAATCATAACCATTATAAATTTCATCTTCTCTACCTGCAAAACCACTGTCCACACCCTTGGATTGGTTGAAGATCCTTTGGTCATACTGGACTTCATTGGACTTCTGAGGATTGGGCACATCAGGAGGAATTACTTCACTGATATCTTGATTTTCATTTCTCTGTAGTTTTAACCTCTTATAAAGAGCTGCTCTGGAAAGATTCTCCCCCCTTGCGCTGTCTCTCCTTTCGCCTATCATGCTGGATTTCATCCCTCTCAGGTGCCTCTCCAACCTCTTTTTCCACATGGGTTTTGATCCTAACTCGTCTCTCCCTGGCTTTCTGGGCCATTTCTCTAATTTTGCCTTCATGTTTCTCCTTTTCTTTTTGAGCCATAGTTCTCTCTACTTGAGCCCATATTTCTACAGCTTCACAAGCCTTCCAATAAGCAATATAGAGGGTTCCCCCGGCAGCTTGGCAAAGTTCTCATTGATGTGCACTGTTTGCACCCCTTTTCCATTAGCGGCCAGATGTTTGTCTAATGAAATTGTATAACCCTTTGATTTTTCCAGTTTGAAATACAAGGAGGAATCTTCCGTTCTTATTCCTTCATGGTCCTCTTTTGGCTAGGAGAATGCATGACAGGTGAAGGAGGAGAAGGTGGTTCTCAGGGGATTTTCTTATTAATCTTAAAACTTGGAGGTTCCACTGGATCTTTCTGCATTTCCACCATCCAATTAACTCTCTGTTTAGCTCCAGAGTTGAAAGCCACTCCTTGTTGATATAGTGTGTGTCAAATATACTGAGCAGGAGCCAGTTTATTAGCTGCTCGAACTGGCATGGCTGCAGCAACCTTCTGTGGCATAGATTTTTCTAGGGTTACCCTTGCCTTTTCTGTTATCTCTTTAATGGCCTCTTCATCAGGTCTTTGCAGGTCTGGGTTATCTGTATTCAGATGCCTTTGGAACCAGGTCAGTGTACTTATTTTAAATGACCTTGTCTTTTGACTGCCCTTGCCGAGCAATTGCATCGTATTTAATTTTTCCTTCAGCATCCACCTGAATGGCCAGTGCATTTGACATTTTTTCCTTTCATCCCAAATCCCCAGTGGACACTGGGCTACATGGATCTCTGGAAAAGTACCTCCATCTCCAAAATCCTCTAATAACTGAGATATTCAGACTTTCTGGTACCCATATGGGGAAGGTTCTCTTTGGGAGGAGACCAGTGAGGTCTGTCATAATCCCTGGGATCTTGCCTTTCCTTCAGCCTCAAGTTGGTCCTGAGGTAGCTGAGTAGATGCAAGTAAAAAGCTGGTGAGTGCCATCTTCTTCCATTTCTTTGAGCATGAGCTATAATGATTTTTAACAGATGTTCTTTACTGGTATCACCTTACCTACGGTCTTCAACACATACGCTCATAATTATATTATAAACACTGTATTAGCTTTGCTGAAGCCATTTTACAGATATATTGTTTTTTCCAAAAAATAAAAATTCTAGACTTACTGGATTACTGATATTTTTTATTCTTCTTTTGTGTTTCTTCCTTTATTTTATTTTATTTTATTTATTTATTTTAAAGATTTTGTTTATTTATTTGACAGAGAGAGATACACAGCGAGAGAGAGAACACAAGCAGGGGGAGTGGGAGAGGGAGAAGCAGGCTTCCCACAGAGCAGGGAGCCCGATGCGGGGCTCGATCCCAGGACTCTGGGATCACGACCTGAGCCAAAGGCAGACGCTTAACGACTGAGCCACCCAGGCGCCACCCTCTTCCTTTATTTTAAATATTTTATACAGATACAGGGACAAGGGTTGAAATGTGACATAAATTTTCTGGAAATAGATTGTCTTGGTCGGAAAGCATAAATAAATGCTAGTACTATATATATATATATTTTTTTTTTTTTTTTCTGGTTAAAGTAGGAAAAGCATACATAAGTTAAGGTTATGAAATTAAAAACTAATTTTTATAGGGTTATTTTTTTTTTCTTATTTTGGCTTTTGCTGCTTTCCTGTTTTGTGACTAAGGAGAAATGTGAGGGATGCTTGGAAGCAAAATCAGCTATAAGGAGTGTGAGATCATTAGTATAAAAGAAAGAACAAAAACAACTCCCAAGGTAAAAAAGGTAAGGAGGACAAAAAATGCTTAGAGAAAGATAATAAACTAGTTTTTTAGAACAAGGTTCTAGAAAAGTGAAAAATTAAGAATAGCAGATATGCTATTGATAAACTAACATATATCTTAATTTTGAATTTTATTGCTCATAATTTTCTACCTTTGTTCTTATAAAACTATTTTTTTCTTAGACAATATTCAAACCAAAAACAGTTTTCTACAGTGAATCAGGTGCTATGCATAGCATAGAACTGGGGATGATGTGCACTGGTTCATTGAATTTACAATCCAAGTTAATATTATTGTGTAATGCTTCAGCAAGTATGGTATACCTAAGAGGCAAATAAACTCTATCAGGCACCAAAGTGTCATTTGCTGTACCAGAAGAGGTAACAGAAATGGAACCCCAGTGTTCTGGAAGATGATGTTTGCCTCTCATGGGTGATCACTAGAAACTAATTTGCTCACGGTAGGGTTGGATGACGATTGTGGCAGTTTTTCTTTACTTCTCTATATTAAGGGTGCAGGATCACAAAATTACCATTTGTATAAACCAAAGATAACATTCAAATATAAAAAGAAAACATACATACATACACTAATACATGATCAGTAAAAATATATCATGAAGCCTCAAATTTAGTGTTTTTCCGATATATTTTATTTTTTACTTCAGTATTAGAAGAATTCGTCAAATAGAGTTGTAAGTATGGAGGACTGACTGTTTCTTGGAATACCCAAGTTAACAAACAAACAAACAAACAAAAAACTATGAATTTATGGACAGGAACAAGAAACTGTAATCTACTTGAATTTGGAGTTTACATTGGGGATGTATATATAAATCCAAGGGTTGGGCGCCTGGGTGGCTCAGTTGGTTAAGCGACTGCCTTCGGCTCAGGTCATGATCCTGGAGTCCCGGGATCGAGTCCCGCATCAGGCTCCCTGCTCGGCAGGGAGTGTCCTTCTCCTTCTGACCCTCCTCCCTCTCATGCTCTCTGTCTCTCATTCTTTCTCTCTCAAATAAATAAATAAAATCTTTAAAAAAAATAAATAAAAATAAAATAAATAAAATAAATCCAAGGGTAAGCTTAAGTTAACTTAAACCGATATTATTTAGATCCTTCAAACGAAGAGATTTTATAACTAAAACAATAATTTTAACATTGAGAGTATGTATTCTGTCTGTTTAACTATGGACCTACTGCTTGTAATATTTTTTTCATGATTTTCCAAGACAGAGATTCCCAAATGCTGGGGCCCTTTATCATTCTTTCTTGTATACCCACAGGATGGGTAGCAATAAATGAGGAGAGAACATTGCTTGAATTATTTAACAAAATGTTTAGATAATTTCCACCCAGGAATAAAAGGATAGAACTAACATGCATAATATAGTTACTATTAGATAGCAACTCTGATAGGTTATTTACATATGATGTCTTGTTTAATTGTAAAACTTAGAAGTATATATAATCTACACATTATCACTTTGGAATGTGAAGCTTAAATAATCATTGAAATGTCATCTGTATGTTGTGTGAACATGCTGTTCTCTATATTTTTTTTCTTTAAATATATTATAGAAATTAAGAATAATTGGGAATTAGAAAAAAAGATTATAGGAAAAAAGTTTGAGCATGTAGGTAAGAACCACAGCATATATGAGTGTAAAAATTTCATAAATGTATATTTGTAAGGCAAATAAGCTCATAAAATAGTATTTCTTAAATGGGTGATATTATCAAAATTGTATGAGCACAGTTCACAAAAGTATACTTACCACATTTGTCACTAATTAAAATAGTGTAAACCCCAGGAGGTAATGTATGCATTTGCTTGAGAATATAACTTATTTTCACTTACATAAATAATGTTTTTAGAAGGATTTCAAGTATGTAAAAAATATATAATTAATTTAATGATTTTATATTTATTTTACTTTTTAATACTATCTTTTCTAATGTATTTCACACTGCTCTAATATTTTTATATGAATTAAAAATTTGATTGATTCTTGGAATATCTTATAAACTGCCTTTAAAAACTTGCATTTTCAAGGTTTATGCATTACAAAGTGGAATAAAAGAACTTTGTGAATAACACATAAATGTGATTGTTTAATTTACTGGAGCACATTTAAAGCATTCAAAAGCAGTCAGAAAAGTTCATAAAATTATAGCAACTGTAGATATATGGATGCCATTGTTCTAGTAAGTAATTCCTAAATCAGCATATTTTATTACTTGCCAATCTTAATAGCTAAAACTTTATAACAAGTAATTTTTCTTTTCTATTACCCTTATTTTAACTCCTAGTAAAGGAAAATACAGATTTTATAATTTGGCAGTATACCTTTTTACTCTGATGTTTAACCAAAATCATTAAATGTTGATTTCCAAGTAGACTTAATGGGTACTTGAGTAGAAATAATGAGCTCCTTAAATATGCCTGACTTTAAGCAGCTGATTTTACCATTTCTACAGTTCCAAAAATATCCATTTCTACTTACACAAAAGAAACAATTTCTTGCAAATCAATTCTAAATCCAAATTTATGTTGATCTTATTTACTAAATCTTATTTAACAATAAATAGTAACAACCAACACTAATGACATTAACAAAATTTATGATTTGGCTGCCCCACCATTTAATTGGATATAATCTTTAATTATTGAAACTAATTACTTTCTATACAAAATCCATTTTATTTTTTGTTTGTGGCTTCTATATTTTACTGCATTATTCAATCTATCATCAGAACTAAAAGAAGTATGAATAAAGCACATACATTGTTTCATTGAATGGATATTGAGAACAAAAATTAACTCAACTTTGATTTTTTTTTAATATTTCAACAAATGAACCAATTCATTGTTGGCTTAAGTACTTCCATGAACTTAATCATAATTATTAGCATATGTTGCTTGACTGAGAAGCGCTGGCTGATAGAGGAGTATCATAATGAATACAAAATAAATCCAAAGATATTTGTAAAATACGTATAAACTGTTGTCATCCAGAATTTTTGGTAATTATCTTACATTATAAGAAACTATGGAAAGAGCCTGGATGTCCACCAACAGATGAATGGATAAAGAAGATGTGGTATAACTAGGGTGCCTTGGTGGTCCAGTCATTAAGCATCTGTTTTCGGCTCAGTTCATGATCCCAGGGTCCTGGGATCGAGCCCCACATCAGGCTCCCTCCTTGGTGGGGGGCCTGCTTCTCCCTCTCCCACTCCCCCTGCTTGTATTCCCTCTCTCGCTGTCTCTCTCTGTGTCAAATAATAAATAAAATCTTAAAAAAAAAGATGTGGTATATATATACAATGGAATATTATGCAGCCATCAAAAAAATGAAATCTTGCCATTTGCAAGGACATGGATGGAACTAGAGGGTATTATGCTAAGCGAAGTAAGTCAATCAGAGAAAGACAAGTATCATATGATCTCACTGATATGAGGAATTTGAGAAACAAAGCAGAGCATCATAGGGAAAGGGAGGGAAAATGAAAGAAGATGAGAACAGAGAGGAAGACAAACTATAAGAGACTCTTAATCTCAAGAAACAACCTGAGGGTTGCTGGAGTGGTGGGGGATGGGAGGGATGGGGTGGCTGGGTGATGGACATTAGGGAGGGTATGTGCTATGGTGAGCGCTGTGAATTGTGTAAGACTGATGAATCACAGACTTGTCCCCCTGAAACAAATAATACATTATATGTTAATTAAAATTTTTTTAATTAAAAAAAAAGAAATGGGCACTTTTATCAATTATCTCTGGAGGTTTCTGAAAGTCCCAATATATATAATTTTGGGTATCAGAGATGTTACTTAAATTGCTCAAGTTTTTTTTTTTTTTTTTAATTTATTTATTTGAGAGAGAGAGACAAAGAGAGAGATCGAGTGGGAGAGGGAGAGAGAATCAAGCAGACTCCATGCTGAGCGGGGAGCCCAACAAAGTACTCAATCTTATGATCCAAAGATCATGACCCAGCCTAAACCAAGTTGGATGCTTAACAAACTTTGCCACCTATGCACTCCTTAAATTGCTCAAGTTTTAACAGTTTGCAGGTGGAAGGGTCAGGACATGATTCAAGACTTCACACAATGTAACATTTGTTAACATTTGTGCATGTGGCAAGCTTCTGCATAGTTTCTCAATCTCCATCACAGAACATAAACATGAATTTATGTAGCCTACATGTCCATGAAAATAAGCCTTTTATCTACCTATCTTTAAATATAGTGCTCTAGTTTTAATTTCTGAATTTCATCTAGATGCTTTATTTAACACTATTATTTCACTGAAAAATATGTTACTAAAGAAATGAAAGTATATAAACATTTGACAAGTCAAAGTTAATTCACTATATCCAAATTTCATTTGACCTCTACATTCAGAAAATATTTGAAAACTAACACTAAAATCATGAGATGAAAATGAAACATTTAGTGAATAAATGCTAAATAATTACACAATTTAAAATTTTATGATCAGTGCACACATGTATTGATAGGAGGTATATATATGCATGTATATCTTTCAGTATGATATATATACACAATAATTACTGTGGTTAAATGGTAGATTTTGAATATCAAAAAATGACAGTGTTTTGCATTTTTTTCAAATTCATTGTATTTTTTTTGAATGGCTGAAAATAATGATATCTGATACATACTTACCTTTCCAGTAGATGGTAGTACAGATGTTCATAAGAGAACGAGTAGTATATATTTTGAAAGGAGAGGTATTTTAAAACTCAAAAATAGCATAGTAAAAGTTAGTGTTAATATTAATTATGACTAAAACAATTATAGCAACTGATATATTTAATTTAAAAACTTGGAAAAGCATCAATCCCTAGAACATCAAGCCTTAATATTTACATGTGTTTATTGCTGTGACCCAAACACTGCTTAGTTCAAAAAGTCTGATTTGATGTCTCATAGTCAACACAATCTTAAATCACACATCTATAATTTTTAGCCATTACTAATAAAATGACATCAATAACCTTTATCCCTTGAGATTATCCAGTGTAGTATTTTCTCTCTACCTTTGTTGATGTTTACAGTTTTCCCTGAAATAGACATTCTTGACTTAAATATTCCAAATCAGTGTTATAGAAAAGATAAAATATTCAGAAATCATCACTGGTAGGTTGTAAAAGAAAAATAATTACAATTGGGTAGAGTTGTAGGGAAAATTTTAATACCAAACAAAATTTTGATTGAGGAAATTATATAAAGAAAGAAGGATTCCTTATATGTCTTGAAAAGAATAGATACCTAAAGGGTGATTACTAAGAAAACCTTAGCCTTGTAGTTTGCACATGTGCCTGGAATGGTTTATTTAGTACTTTCATGGGTAGCACTAGTCCAACTATGTTTTTATTATAGCATTTCCTTCGTATAGTCATTGATGTTTAATTAGGCCTCAGTAGAAGCAGGTTTAGAAATGACTTTACAAAACTACTTTGATTCAATGCTGTAATATGACATAACCTATGTGCCCCACAGTAATTATAAGCAAGTGCCTTTTTGAACTGATGGCACACAAAGCAGCTTGGTTGTATGACCTGCTCTAGGAGCAGTATAATAGCTTCATGGGGAGTAGGCCACCTGAGCCACACAAAGACAGCAACCAGCGTTGGCTGCTCTACCAATTATCTTGGTGGGCAGGGAGCCTCTGAACGGACCTCAGCCTTGCACTAACCTTTTGCAGAAGGTCATTCTGGTACTTCTGTGTTAGGATGTAAGAATGGTCTGACATAATTCTGCCAGGCATTTTTTACAATAACAGTAATTTTCAGTTATTCCGCTGCTCTTTTGGTTCAAAGTATTGTGCTTTCCTGAACATTTCTCTTTCATGTGGATGACATTTACCTAATACCATTAGGTAATTATTACTAATATTTTTGAGGACTTCAAATTTTTACTATAAAGAAGCTATCAACAGTAGTTTTCAAAGTTTTGATTTGCTTATTTATTTTTAAGTCACACAGCCTTGTGTCCAAAGGAAAACTTAGAGAATTTCATTATATAAGATTATAAAGTCAAGTTGATAGTAAGGACTGGCAGGAGAATACAGAACTTCTTCCTTCCTACCCATTCCCTGTCACTTCCCAGTTGGCAGAGGTAGTTTGAGGGAACTCATGAAAACTTACAAAAAAAAGTAGAGAGAATATAGTATGCTAACATTCATTTTTAATATTGTGAACTTAGAAGAAACAGCCAATTTATAAAAATATCTCATTATGTGAAGAGTGACCAAAAGAGCAATATTTAGAAACTAAAGTTTTGTGTATCTTCATAGGAGTACTTATTCTCAAAACTTTCATTAAATCCTATCACGTTGACCAATTGTCTATTCCCAGCAGACTTTAAAGGAACACTCCCTACAACTTATCTTCAGCATACATCACAGATAACCACAAACACACAAATGCAAGACCCATAAACTACGTATGTATACATATATATACTTACAAAGACCATATTTGATTATAGCAAAAAATCTTTTGACTATCTTCATTCACACTTCAATCTAGGAGAACCCTCCCCTCTCATCATAAAGTATCTCTATCATTTCTTTTCTATCTTTTTGTTTTCATAAGGAAGATGCTTCCTTTTATAGTGGGATTTCCCCCTCTTCGTACCCTATAGGTGACTCGTATAAAAATATCACTGTAGTCTGCAAATTGCAGGTTAGTCTCCATACTTCCTTCATCTCTTGTTTCTCCCCAAATCCATTTTGTATATTCCAACTTAGATGAAAATACATACTATATATAATTAGTTACAACATATACAATATGAGTATATATAAATCTCATTCCTGCTGAATTCAGACCTCCAAAAACCTGGTCCAACTCTCTTGTAAGGCTTACAGACTTATTTCCTGAAATGTATTATAAAGGTCAAACAAGTTGGACCTTTTGATCTTCTGTTCTATGGGAAAGGTCCTATAGCCAATTAGTAGAATCTATTCCATTGTTGTAGGTCTTACTCAAAGGGCATCTTTAAATCAAACATTCACTGATACACCCACTTGGAAAATTTTATTACTGTCTGAAATCCTACAGAATATGATATAATTTTCATGGTGATTTGCCTACTTTCCTTGTATTTTAGTTTTTATCTTCTATACTTGAATTAAAGATCATGAAATTTTGTAGCAATGAGTTATTTATCCTTATATTCTGGATTTTCTGGCAAGGACTAAACATAAAAGAGGGCAAGAGTTGTAAATGTAAAAGGTAAAAGAAAAATATTTGTTAACTGAACTCACAAATGCACTTAATTAGTATTAGAAATTAAATAATTGTTTTGGTGTAACAAAGGTAATTGAGTAGAGAAGTGAAAAGAAGTTTAAAAATTTTTTGACAATCAGTTCTGGAAAATAAAATTTCAATAAAATATTTACCTGAATGTCAAATAGAAAAACATATAAGTGTATCAGATATTACTGCATCTCCTTTATATTCTATGAAATATTACCATAACATTACCATTATTCAAATTCACTATTTACAATGCTGCAATCATTTTGTATTATTTCTCTGTACTAGCAAAAGGAAACAAAGACATGCATTTGTGTAAGAGTTTATAATATAAAGTGGATGGTAATAGAGAAGATAGAATTAATACACAAAAGTCTTATGACATGGCAACAGATGTAATTAAATATTTACTTTCATTTTTTTGCCTTTTTATTATTAATAGTCTTCAGAAGAATTTGCATGTGTTTTATTGTTCTTTAGGGCATAAATTGGTGATGTAAAAGTTATATTTATGACACTATGAATTAATTGCTAGAAACATGTTCTAATTTAACTACATGACCAAAGTACAGTCAGGGATATTAATCATATTCACCTTTTAAACATGAAAAAAATCAACTTTATCTCCATAAATAATTTCTTCTACTAAAAGTTGGTTAACTCAATATGAGCTGTAGTTCTTGAGGGAATAAGGGTCTTATTCAAATAATTTGTTTTCTTGGGTAATGACTTGTGACATTATTATCAGTTTATGTCTAGTATTACAAAGTTGGCCCTCACAAATTTTAGATCAGTCTGGTTCTTTGTGTATGATTAAACTATGTTTCTTTCAACTGATTAGCCATACCTTGGTTATTTATACAACACATTCTATGAAAATAAAATTATTTGAGAAATCTGAGATTAATTGAAAAAAATATAACATTTTTTTTATTTTTAAATCAAAAAATCTTTTTTGGATTTTTTTTTATTTATTGACACAGAGAGAGAGCACAAGCAGGGAGAGTGGTAGGCAGAGAGAGAAGAAGGCTCCCCACTGAGTAAGGAGCCCAATGTGGGGCTGGATCCCAGGACCCGGGGATCATGACCTGAGCCGAAGGCAGCCACTTAACTGACTGAGTCACCCAGACCACCCCCATAAAATCCATTTTGAAAGAGATAAGCAGTATTGGAAAACATTTAAAAACTACAAAGCAAAATATATGAGATTTAGACAAACACTGAGGAAGAGATTTGTGTATTTATTGTTTCTTATTGAAGTTACTATTACTAAACAGTCCCTTTTTTCAAAGTGCTTGGGATTTAGAATGTTTTAAGAGTAGTATTTCACAGAAATGAAAACAAATTAAATATTTTATATTAAAAAAAAGGTAAGTCATGGACTGAAAATAGTGTATATAGTGAATGGTAAAAGTTATAAGAAAATGTCTACAAATCTTATATACTATGTTTCAAATATTGTTCCCTTTTGCATACCTATTAGACAGTAGGAAAAAAGGAGAGCTTACAAGAAAAATGAGACCTATGTACCATCCTTTCCCCAAAATATGACCAAGAATCAAGGCTTTTTGACAAAATCTAATTTTAGCATTCTCTATGCCAACTTTCTTGCCTTCTCTTAGCAATTCTATTTGAGGTGAGATCAGGTGAAGCATGAGGTCAAAACGAGTTCTGTGAGATCCTGGTCAACTATCTCTTGGCTTCATCTTCTATCGTGTTTGGTCTGCCGGTCTAGACTTGCCTAACAAACACATTTACACTTTATGTTTCCTCTTTTTATTTTCAGGAATGTTTTCAACCTCTAATCTGTGGGACAAACCTAGGTAGTCAATACTTTGAACTAAATAAGACTCATGGGACATAGCTGGTAGTTCTTTCCCTGACAGCGAATAAAATCTCCCATATGCTCATGTCTTTTCTGGTCATTCCTAAGCAATTCAGAGGCCTACAGTCAATTTAAATTGCAAATATACTCTCAATTTAGAAAGTAAAGTTTTTCAGAACTGATAATCAAAACTCCTAGCCTGAATTTAAATTAATATCTTCTTTTTTTTTTTTTTTTTTTCACTTACTAACCATATTTCCTGATATTTCTGAAATTGAAGCATAGAGAAGAAAGAGAATAATCTAACTAGGTCTGTGCACAATGTCCCCTTCTCAGCAAAGACTTATTTAAAGATTATAGTTTATATCATGATAATGCATAGAGTTTCTTCACAGACTTTTTTGTTGGACCTCTCCATGATAAGTTCCTAGACAAAACAGTGCTAGTTTTTTTTTGGCTGGCCAATTCCAATTCCACCTAACCTTCTGCCTCTGTTAGCATACCCCATAGCCTCTAAATGCTGGATTGTCCTAGGCTTTTCCTCTGTTCTCTAGAGTGGACTAGGCATGGTGGCAGAGCTGGAAGTTATTATGAGCTCAGTAGCATCAGCTATCTCACCAAAACTGACTTTGTGATTGCCACTCTTGACCTACAAGCAATAGAAACAAATGCTGAGTCCATAAAACCAAACTTTGAGGAGACCAGCCAACCTTTTGGTAAAAGTGCCTAACATCAGTCACCTTCATGCCCAGAACTGGCAAATTTTCCTCCTGACTAGGGTAAAATATGGGTTTGCCTTTCCTTCCCATTGTACTTCAGCCAGCACCACTATCTGTGTGTGTAAAGAGGACCTTATGTTATGGGATCTTGCATAATATCACCAAGTCTGAGAGAAAAAATTAAACCTAAGGAAAGGCAGCAGTGGTTACAAAACATGGGATCAACTGCTACTACTACATATTACACCATCCAAAAGCTACTACATACACACATGGGTGCAAAAGAATGGCCTCTTGAAGACGCAGCAAGGCATCAGCTTAGAGACAGCACTTGGTCAAAAGGCAACACTCTCTGTCATTCAGGATGCGATTTCAGTCCTCTGAGACCTTGAACAGAGAACCCAACTAAGCTACGCCCAGACCCCTGACTTACAGAAACTGAGATAATAAATGGGTGTAGTTTTAATCTCCTAACTTTGTAATAATTTGTTACATAGCATAGAACACTAATACAACTCCTTTTATATTGAAAGCTCTCCACTGATAAATCACTTGAACAAGAATCTTCATCTTAGATTTTTCTTCTCGGTAACATAAAACTAAGACACCATCTTAGGCAGGATTTCTTCTTTTTATTTCTACTATGATTGCTCATCTGGTCTCCAGGATTCCTGCGTCCTTGACCTGTTGTCATAAGGCAAAGCAGTTATTTCCCTGATGCCATCTTTTACTCTTTGATGCAAATCATGTTCACTTTCTAAAATGTGAACCATGTAACTATCCCCTGGATTAACTCAGTCACACACACACACACACACACACACACACACACATCATTATATATCAAATTCAATGAGTGGTCCATCTGAAGCCTCTCTCAGTAATCATTGGTTTAAGAGTGATGGGTATTAAGGAGGGCACGTACTGAATGGAGCACTGGGTGTTACACGCAAACAATGAATCATGGAACACTACATCAAAAACTAATGATGTAATATATGGTGATTAACATAACATAATAAAATAAAATTTAAAAAAAGAGTTAGTACCCCTTATAGCTTCATCTTGAAAGGTAGGAAAGTGAGATTCAGAGCACAATTCTTTTGAAAGAAATTTTCCAAACCAAATCCACTCAATCACCAATATTTCAAAACACTGATATGCCTGATAGAGAAGAATATTGGGATCTATAATGGTTTTGTACTATGTCCACCTAACTAAGCCATAACTATAATTACAATCTTTTCCCTTTGTGGTTCCATGTGCAGAGTGGTCACAAGAGAAATTCTTGGGAGATTTTTAAGTTGGAAGCAAAGCAGCAGTCATTATACTAGGAAAAGGTTATAATACCTGGTGTCACTGTAACTCTAACACATTCCTGTAGTTGTCCTGTCTCACTCTGTTGGTAGGAGACAATAGCTGGGTTCACAGACAATTGCCTTTCTCTTTTAGGTAATTCAAGTTCTAGGTCAGCTACGTGTGTAACTCTGTATAAAGACCCCAGATTCTTCTGCAGGTCAAACCATGTCATTGATATTGGATACAGTTAGGAACAGTTGAGGGCTTCAATTTGTCCTTGTAGGTTTTCAATTGTCCTGTGAGTTCTAGTTCTCCATTATTTCATGTTCAACTTTTCTTCCTAACTGCCAGCCCTGTGACAGTGGCTTCAGGCTCATCAACACGCACAAAGGCAAAAACCTGGCACAGACTTTTTTACCAGCTCCCACAACTATATCAAGTCTAATCTTTACAATAATTCAAATATGAAATATGTATAATTTTCATATTGTGAAAACTTACACAGGACTCCTACTGATTCTATTTTCCTAGTCAAATTCTTACAGGTATGGGCACCTACTCTCAAATTTCCACATGATATGAATCTGACATAGATAATATCTATTTATATCTTATATATCTTTTACATAGGCTTCTGATTTCTACTGTGTTTAATCATTAGCAAGAGCATTCAGTGCCTATTTGTAGCATTGTCAGTGTTTTATATTTGCCATTAATGTTATACTTCCTCAGTCACAGGACACTCATGGGGCAAGTGCACACCCTCTCAGGGTCTGATTATGCGCACATGCATGCAATTAACCCCCCAGCTGCCAGGTTTCCTCTCCTACCAGCCACTAGACCAAGGCACGGTGCCTCACTTGAGGGTTGTGAAATCAATCTCCACTTCCAACAAATCACCACCTCAATACATGGTGGAAGGGTGACCTCCAAGGGGTTCCAACCTCCGTGCTCAACACCTGGATCAAAGATAGGCAAGAGGCTCAAAGTTGCTCACCAAACATATCATGGCGCAATGCCAACCCAGGATGAGGATGACCACCACCTCCTCCTTGAGATGCCATGGTGTGTGCAGGCCCAGTGTCTCCCCTCCTCACACTTGTACTCAGATCCCCACAAGGAATAGAAGGCAATAACATTTTGTTATGTCTAAAAATATTGAATCACTGATGTACACCTGACACTAATAGAAAACTCATGTCAATTATACTTCAATTAAAAAAAATAGAGGAGTAAAAAAAAAAAAAAGCAATAACAGAATGCAGGCTTTCTCCTTTCTTCCCCTCTGCTTACACAAATAAGTCAAGGGTGTGGGTGGCAAAGGTGAGGGTAGGTCAGGAAAACCATTGGGACACCAGGGGGTGGGAAAAAAAAATAAAAACTATGAAGAATACATCCTGGGAGGGCAACATGTGGGATTGGAAAATGTGAGCCCAATTGCTAAGACCCTAGAGTATGCTTCATTATCCCACCAAGCATCGCTTAAAGAAATCCAAAGGCAAAATTATTAAGAATTTTAAGACAGTGAACAGAAAGCATTTAATTATGAGCATGTGCTCCTTTGACTGAGGGGCTCTGTGCATCTGTGCTGTTCACAAGCTCAAGAAGCCAGCCCTGATTCCTATGTGTATGGGGCTCAGAGCAAATACTTCACTTTATTTAACTTTTGGGAAAAATAAATCTGCATAATGTAACTCATGTAGTATTTGCCGAGAAAACCATGTATACTGGTTTGATATTCTATATATAGTGAAACACTTTTTAGAAATAAAGTTTCCATATTTAACAGAGTATAGAATTAAAGCTCTATGCAAAAGTATAATAGAATTCAGCATAAAGTGGAATTTTATAAACTTTTTCTCTGAACTCAGCCTTGAAGTATGAATGATAGAATTTCAAAGTTGAAGTTCATGAAAGGCAAATGTACATTATACCACTGAAGGTTATTGCATTAATTTAGTGACTAGTATGGAAATCCCAATGCAAATGTGCTCACTTTCAAACTAGATATTCGTGAACAACCTAGTTGTTGTCAAGACTAATTCCTAAGATAATTTGACATTGCTGTTACATGAATCTAAATCCATATTCATTTACATCCTCAGAAATATACACCATCATAACAGATATAATGCTCACTGGGTTTTAATTCCACTAAAGGTTTGAGTTTTCCATCTCCATTTTGTTTCAGGCTGACCTATTTAACAAAAAACTAAAATAGCCGCCGGGGGATAATCTTTATATAGGCAAATTTGACAAAAGATTTAGGGAGGGGCACACATCCTTTAGATGAGGCAGTGAAAAGCTCATTTAAGAAGATCAATCAGGAAATAATTAGCCTCAGGATATTTGAAAGTGAAATAGCCAGTTTGGGATTAGAGGTGAGAGAGAGAAAAAGAGGGTCAAGGTTCCTGAGAATGTTCTTATCTCTAACAATCTTGATTTAGTGTCTAAGGAATAGGACCTGCCTATCATCCTAGTTTTTACAAGTTTTCATCAGATGCAAAATTTTACTTTTTTTTTGTCTTTGTTAAGAAGCAAAAATGAGCTATTTTATGACCTGACTTATGTCAATAAAATTTAGGCATAACATCTTTCCTCAATTATAAAGCCAATCATTTTACTTCAGGAATGAATGTTGTAAATCAAGATAAAAGAATATTAGCAGTTTAAATTCTGTATAACATTTGCCAAAAAGAAGTGAAATTGTTTAAGAAATAGTATTATTCGGGTGCCTGGGTGGCTCAGATGGTTAAGCGTCTGCCTTCGGCTCAGGTCATGATCCCAGGGTCCTGGGATCGAGTCCCACCTCGGGCTCCCTGCTCCTTGGGAGCCTGCTTCTCCCTCTGCCTCTCTCTCTCTCTCTCTGTCTCTCATGAATAAATAAATAAAATCTTAAAAAAAAAAAGAAAAGAAATAGTATTACTCTGGGCGCCTGGGTGGCTCAGATGGTTAAGCGTCTGCCTTCGGCTCAGGTCATGATCCCAGGGTCCTGGGATCGAGTCCCACATAGGGCTCCCCCCTCAGCGAAGAGCCTGCTTCTCCCTCTGACCCTCTCCCCTCTCATGCTGTTTCTCTCTCGCTCGATCTCTAAAAAATAAATAAAATCTTAAAAAAAAAAAAAAAAAGAAATAGTATTACTCTAACAGTTACTATTGTCCATAAAGGCGATCTGGATAAAGTTGAATTTGTATAAAAGCAGTTACAACATATCTGTTCAGATGCTCCAGAGTTTCTCAGGGTCTCCTGTGAATGGACTTTGGTACCACCAGTTGGCATTCTTACAAGCTATGGCCCATCAGAACATGCCAAGTCATCCTCTTTTTTACTTTTGATATTTCATTTGTTTTTATATGTTCTTTATTTTTTTAAACTTTCTCATGTTTTTCTTTCTAATGGGGGTTATTTTATTCTTCCATTTTTTTCATTCCTCCACTATTTCTCCTTTTAACCAAGTGCAAACTAACTGCCATTTGCTCAGAAGTATACTTTAATCTTAGATGGTTATTTTCTCTCATCAGCTCCTTTGGTTGATTCCCCTTTATGTTTTGTTGTTGTTACTGCTTTCAGTTGATAGTTATGTTCCATGAGACAGAAAAAAAAAAATAACCATGGATAATATATTTTAATTATGATCCAGTTTTTAATCCTGTACACTTTCGCATGCAGATCAGTTTGCTCATTGATATATAACACATTTTTAAGGCTTTTTATTCATTGGTATTCTTTTCACATTTCCTAGTAAAGGTAAAAGTCTTGCTTCAATGTATCTTGCCGCTTTCCCCTCCCCCCTTCCCTTCTATAAAGCCGATGAACAAAGTGCTCAAGCACGGCAACCCTATCAGCCCTTAGTGGGCCTATAGCTTTCTGAATCGAAATCCAATAAATATATATTGAATACCTCTCATTTTCTAAAATGAGGATGGACGGAAAATGGTTGCTCCACTCAAGCTCAAAATGAGTCCATTATTGTACTGTGTTTTACATTCCTCAATAGAGGCAAGCAAGTAGTATGACCGTAGTCAGGGTCATACTCAAAGCCGAGCACTGTTACTCAAAGCCGAGAACAATGATATTTTGGCTGACTCCTGAAGGACATGTAAAAGTTTACCACCAGCTGAAGAAGAGGGATGAGAATGCCACCCAGAGCACCCAGGATGTGCAAAGGCTCCAATGTGAGAAAGAAAATGATGAGTTGTGGAACTTAAGTGCGCCTAGGAAATAGTAAAGGGACTGGGTTGGGGAGAGGAAAAAGAAATGCTGGCAAGAGATGAGGACAGGAGTCAAAAATTCAAGTACCTACCGGGTCAAATCTTAAGAAGCAATAAACAGTTATTTCTTTGGGTGGAAACAAACTGTAAGACTATAATAGAAACCTATATGAAATTATAGCTTAGGGAACTACTGCTTCTAAATCACAATTCCATCCTCTGCTCTGCTAGTGCTGAGGCTGAGAGTCTGCAAAAGACGGGTCTACTTTGATAACTGACTTCTGGTTAGAATGTGTTAGCACAGGGGATTTAGGGTGATTGGAAGGTGCAAGGAGAACGGAGGAGGCTTTCTCCTTATTTGCGGGCTGCTGGTCCTGTAACAAATCTCCTCAGCTGTTGTGGGTCCTAGCCTCTGGCTTCTTTGAGCATCCCTGGAACCAGCTTTACTGTGCTCCCTCAAACGGCCAGCAGCTGCCCTGGCTCCAGCTGGGAAAGCCGTTTTTCTTCTTCCCTCCAAAATCTGATCAACCCAACTTTTTCCCCTTATATCGTCCAGACTTGGGATTGTTAGCTACGCCATACAGTTACCTCTAAGTGTACCTCTGTGTTTTTGCTCTGGCCTCACTTCTGTAACAGGTGCATAACGTACTGTCAAATGAAATACCTCCTGTTTAAATATTTATCATGTATTCTGTTTCCTGCCTGATACAGTAACTATAACTTAAATTCAACATTTCAAAGCATTCACATTTAAAATAGAAATAAATCATTGTCAATGATAGCTTTGGACCAGAAATCTGATATATATTTTTTTCTGCAAAATGTCAGTATCAATTCTTGTAATTCGTTTTTTTTTTTTTTTTTTTTTTTGATTTGCAGGTCTTGAATTTTTCGTTCTTGAAATTTTCAGTTCTTGAATTTTTCAGTTGAAATTAGTGCTTTATGTACGGATTATTTTTGTTTGTTTTGTGTTCTTTATGATTGATTAAGGTTCATAATGGAAAACGGCTCTTGGAAATGTTTCTTAAAATACAACCTGCCTTGTGTTCCATTTCCAAAGTTTTATTGTCACATTGATTAAGAGGCTATCATAGTCCAAATTTGAGCAACAGAAATGATAGAATAAAAATTTGGTAATAAGAAATTGTAATGATTTATTAAAATCTGTTATCACTTTAATACTGTTAATAAAATTTTATGAGAGCTACAAATATCTATTTTTTTTCAAATATCTATTTAAATAGCATACTATCAACTATGATTACATATACTACCTTATTTAAGCCTCGTAATAACTTATCAAAGCCTCAAAATGTATTAAAAAGTGCTATAGCCGA
The DNA here is from genome assembly GCF_011800145.1 of Mirounga leonina. Classification (NCBI taxonomy): domain Eukaryota; kingdom Metazoa; phylum Chordata; class Mammalia; order Carnivora; family Phocidae; genus Mirounga; species Mirounga leonina. Next base: position 48,630,924 of record NW_023270454.1, read on the forward strand.
TTCAGAAAGTGGTGCCTTACGTGTGGATGTTAAGGAATTGGTCAGTTTGAGCACAGCACAGGTATCCTTTTCAATTCTGTAGCACACTTTGGACAACTAATCTGATTCTTTCGGTTTCAAATTAAAATGCCATTTTAGTTAATAGGAACGGCACTTAGTAAATTTGTTTAAATTTATAGGTAACAGTATTTTGTAACACTCAGAACTTTCTAACAAAATGTACCACAGTTTTTCCTTATCTTTAAGCTATTATTTAATTACTTTTGCTTTTTGAAGAGTAGAACTGACAACTTCAAGGTTTAAATTATGTTTAAACCATAATTTACATGTTTATTTTCCTAGGATGAAACTGGTACTGTCCATCATGAATTAACTCATTTAAGTACATATATAAGTACATATACACTCACACTCATATATGCATATATATGTTTTTTAATATGTAGTGAAGCTAACGACATCTCCTCTAGATGGGGGTTGGGGGGAAGATCCAATTTTCAATATTAAGAAAGACAGAAAGGCTTAAGGAATAAAATATTGTCTGTTAGATAGTTATGGGAGATCTTTGCCTGAAAGAGATTTACTGTGTGTTCAATCCATACCTGGGCACTCTGGTGAAATGATATTTTTTTCCTTTGCATTCCTTCAATCAATAACTTGCTCATTCTTTATACTGTATAGAGTTGATCATTACTATTCCATATGACTCATCATACTCTTGTATTTACCTAAAAGAAACTCTTCACCAAGAGATATGTTTGAGAAAGTTTAAAGCAGCACTATTCCTAATACTGGAAACCTAATGCTAACTCAAATACCAGAAAATGCCAACTTTGTTTCCGTATGTGGAGGATGAAAATAAACTGTGGCAAAGTCACACAATAGAACATTATTACAAATGAACTCTAACCAGTTGCAAGATATAGATGAATACTAGCAATATAATACTGAATTTAAAAAGTCTAGGGGATGGGACGCCTGGATGGCTCAGTCAGTTAAGTGTCTGCCTTGTGCTCAGGTCATGATCCCAGGGTCCTGGGGTCGAGCCCCGCATCAGGCTCCCTGTTCAGCGGGGAGTCTGCTTCTCCCTCTCCCTCTGCTCCTCCCCCTGCTTGTGCTCTCTCTCTCTCTCTCTCAAAAATAAATAAATAAATTCTTTTAAAAAATAAAAAATAAATAAAATAAAATAAAAATAAAAAATAAATGAAAAGTCTAGGAAACACATATCCTTTCAATAAAGTTAAAAAAACTTTTAGCAACACATGTATTTTAAAATACATACACAAATATATATATATATATTTAAAAGCAAGAATATGACAAAGCAAATGAATCACAAAACAATGCGATTCATTTTAAAGTCAATAAGATTAAAGCATGACTGACATAATTATTGGATTGGTTTATAACAGAGATTGTATCCATAAGTCATTTGAAATATGTATAGTAAGGTCAATGTAGATTGAAAATAAATTACACATTTTTGTTAGGCATATCCAGAAAAGCTACCAAAATTTACAGAGGCATGATATTTCAATATATTTATTCTATATACATCTATCTATGTATTCATCATCTATCTACCTACCTACCAATTATCTATTTAACTAATGATTTTTATTTTATCTCTCCAGCTCAAATTTATGAAAAACAGAATTGTAGATGGAGAGAGCATTTTGACCTGAATATCCAATTGACAAAGTTGCAAGCCTCCAAGTATGTGCTTTGAAAACCACACTGTAGATATGAGTTGAGTAATTTTTAAAGTGTATTTATCTGGTATTCTTTAAGTGTAAGCCTAATTTTCTGCAATATAAAATAAATAAATTTCACCCAAATTCTTCTTAGTAAAATAAAATTGCATATACTTGCTTTTGCATACATGGGTAGATAAATAAATGTTCTAAAGTCACTGGCAAATGTGAATAGTCTAGAACATAGTCTCAAGAGCTTAAGAAGATTATTTTAGTCACTGTTTTACCCCAGAATCCAGAATATTACCTGAACATAATAGGAGTTCCATAATTAGTTGAAATAAGTACTGAATGGGCATAAGACTATTAACATTTGTTATCATGCCAGATAGAGATTTTAAAAGAAAATTGTTTTTTCAGGTATGGAAATTTGCTATTTTAATTGCTTGTCTTCAAAATTATTATTTTAAATGTACCAGGTTATTTCCCAATTGAGACTCAAAATTTACTTTCCTTTATTAAAGTGTCATCTATTTTCTTTTTTATTGCAACAGATTGTTTTACTTTCTTAATTATATTATTTACAGAACATATTATGAAAATGTTTTAAAAGTTGCAAAATTTCACCCAAACTTAGTCTGCTCCTTATATAACATAGTATACCTCCATATACCTGATTTTTAAGACAGTTTGGAATAATTAATTCTTGTTATCTATATATCTAGAATTTTCTTCATGACATCTGAAAAAACTTTTTTATTCCAAAAAATCTTTATCCTCTTTTGACAATCTAAAGAGTAGGGTTAGTGCTAAAATTTAAAACAGTACAATAAATTGGAATATCCAATTTAGGTCAGAATTTTGGATTTCTATCATTTTTCTTTCCTCATATGGTGTTCATAGAGTTTCACTATATTCTACTCAGTATGTAAACCAGCAAGCACATTCTGAATAAGACAACTTTCTATGTTTTAAGAGAACATTCTATGAGGTTGAAGAGCACAGGATTCTATAAATAGGTGCTTGAAAATTGCTTAGTATCTTTAATAGATCATAAAATACATAGCAGGCTATAAGAGCAGATGTAAGTATTAGTTAAATTGAAATAAAATATGACTAAAAATAAACAAAGATTAAAAGAAAAAAAAACCCTTTAACTGGAAAACTGGAGTTTATTAAAGTACTTTCCTTTGATATGTTTGTATGCTTTTATTCTATGGTATATACATTAGTATGTCAGATTTTCATGGAATATCTTACTCCTTAGATAGTGGTGATAAGAGATTATTAGATAAAATAATTTCTAAAATTTGTCAGACCTTATGAAGCAGAAAATAAGGCATAGATGGTTTCTAGTAGTTTAACAAACATTTCTAAAGCTTACTTGTTTGGGGAGTTTTTGAAGCCAATACAAAGGGATGAGAATATTTGGGGAATTTTTATTTTATTTCATTTGATTTTAACTACTGATTTAACTAATTTTCCTTCAAGGAAATCAGAATCCTAGAAGATGTTGTGGCCAATCATAGTGTAACCAGGTGGCTATAACCCAAGGCTTAATGGGACCATGAACTCCCTGGTCTTGCCAAGGAACTGGAGGCAATGAGCCCACTGAGGAACCAGAACATGAGGGATGCTGAAATAATCTTTCATTTGCTCAAGGAATGTATTTCAGTGCATGAGTTTACTGCTTAACGCCACCTTCTGACACCATTTAAGAATCCTCAATACTAATATCCATATACTGTAGTATTTGTTTCAGAGGTACAGGTCTGTGATTCAACAGACTTACACAATTCACAGCACTCACCATAGCACATACCCTCCCCAATGTCTATCACCCAGCCACCCCATCCCTCCCACCCCTCACCACACCAGCAACCCTCAGTTTGTTTCCTGAAATTAAGAATTCCTCCTATCAGTGAGATCATATGATACATGTCTTTCTCTGATTGACTTATTTCGCTCAGCATAATACCCTCCAGTTCCATCCACATCGTTGCAAATAGCAAGATTAAAAAAAGAAGAAGATAGCAGGAGGGGAAGAATGAAGGGGGTAGGGAATCGGAGGGGGAGAGGAACCATGAGAGACTATGGACTCTGAGAAACAAACTGGGGGTTCTGGAGGGGAGGGGAGTGGGGGGATGGGTTAGCCTGGTGATGGGTATTAAAGAGGGCAGATTCTTCATGGAGCGCTGGGTGTTACACGCAAACAATGAATCATGGAACACTACATCAAAAACTAATGATGTAATGTATGGTGATTAACATAACGTAATAATAAAAATAAATAAATAAATAAATACTAATATCCACATCTAACTACTTTTCCAAATTCCTACGATTTTTTTTAGCTACTCATATGAATAATAATTCTACTAAGTATGAATGAACATATAATACTGCTTAGGAAATGTTGGTATTATTGTAAGTATAATTATTATTACTTAGAAATAGATATATTTGTAGGTCTCTCCATTGATCAAATTTATTTCATTTTCCTTTCACACTTCTACAAAAGTTTTTAATAGTATTTTCAATATGTTCTGGAAATGCTCAAAAATCCTTATGATTCAATTTTAACAAAAGAGATAGTCTGAGAATACATTTTCAAAATACTTTCTAAACTTTGTTTTCTAAAATTTTAACTAATCTTAGGATGGTTAAATGATTAAAAGATACATTGTATGGATACATAGATACAAATACAGTGAACTTTATGAAAACAAGTGGAAAATTACTTAGATATTTAAAGAAACATTTGCAAATAAATTATCAAACTAGTTAAGCAAGAAAGAACTCATTTTGCCTATGTCTTTAATATTTTTACGTGGATAATTGAATCAGATTCTCCTTAACTTCTTCATAAAATGTTCATACAAATATAACACAAAATTCCTGAACACGTATCTTTTTTTTTTTTTTTAAGATTTTATTTATTTTTTTGACAGAGAGAGACACAGCGAGAGAGGGAACACAAGCAGGAGGAGTGGGAGAGGGAGAAGCAGGCCTCCCGCAGAGCAGGGAGCCGGATGTGGGGCTCGATCCCAGGACCCTGGGATCATGACCCGAGCAGAAGGCAGATGCTTAACGACTGAGCCACCCAGGCGCCCTGAACACGTATCATTTTTAACTGGGAGATGTGTAGTCTGTGGTTTTTACAAGAGGCAGTGACAAAAAGCGATTTTTTTCCCCTGCTGGGGCCTACACACCAAGAAAGGAACAATTTATTCTTTAAAGTCATTTAAGAGTAATTTTAATAAATAAAACACAAATTATAAAAGATTTTAGCTTTTCGATGTTGAATCTTAAATTAGAGACTATAATCCCAGCTGTATCTTCAGTTGGCACTACTCTTCCCAGTAAAGTATGATTCCTTTTTTTTTTTAAAGGTTTTATGTATTTATTTGAAGAGAGAGAGAGACAGTGAGAGCAGGAACACAAGCAGGGGGAGTGGGAGAGGGAGAAGCAGGCTTCCCGCCAAGCAGGGAGCCCGATGGGGGACTCGATCCCAGGACCCTGGGATCATGACCTGAGCTGAAGGCAGACGCTTAATGACTGAGCCACCCAGGCGCCCAAGTATGATTCCTTTTTAAGTCATATAGCTTGCACCAGTAAAATTCTTCTCTATCTTATCATACTTATCGTCTAATATTCTAAAATGTATATACTGTCAAACTTATTTCATAGGTCAAAATTTTCTAGCTTCTTTTATTTTCAAATGTGTGTATGTGTCTCAGTGTGTGAGTATTTTCTTTTTTTTTTTAATTTTATTTTTTAAAGATTTTATTTATTTTTCAAGAGAGAGAGAGAGACAGCAAGAGAGGGAACACAAGCAAGGGGAGTGGGAGAGAGAGAAGCAGGCTTCCTGCTGAGCAGGGAGCCCGATGTGGGACTGGATCCCAGGACCCTGGGATCATAACCTGAGCTGAAGGCAGACGCTTAACGACTGAGCCACCCAGGCGCCTGTGTGAGTATTTTCCATCCCATTATTCATTAGCTGTTGCTATTGCTATTTTGGCTTTTTATTTTCATTAAGACGAGTAAGTATTTACTTTATACTGTTATCATGTCTCTTGAAAATGTTGGAGCAAATATATTATTGAAGAAAGCAAAATATTTTCCACTTTCTTATACTGGAAATTTTCTGATTTTTTTTTTTTTTAAGTGGTACCTCAAATTAACAAGTCATCACAGTTAAAAAAATAAAACAGCTAATAAATACACTAAAACATATTGCCAGTAATATGAAATTATCTAGACATAGATATATCCAATATATCCAACATATTGTCTTTGGCAACTGCCAGTGAGAAATAGAATAAAGGAAGTTCATTTAATTGAAGACATTTTCATGTCATTCTTGAGAAAAAGCCACTTAAATGTAACTCCTTTGAGCATTTTTATTTTTTCTCCTAGTGTATTTCCTGTAGCTAAACCTCTTACCCACTGGACACATTCCAAATCATTTTATTATAAGTAATAAAATCATAGAAATACCATACACCAGCACTTTAGAATTAGACTTGATTTCCTCCATTTGAGTTTTGCAATTGTCTCCCTCAAGTTTTTGGTCACTGAAAAAAAAAAAAAAAGACAAAAATGCTAGTAAATAGGACTCCATCTCCCATCAAAAAACCCCACAAAATCCAAAATGTGAATGCTGTCAAATAAGATGCAAATTCAAGCTTAGCCCTAAAGAATGAAAATTGTTAAAATTTGTGTTTCCTTATATGAACATACTGAAACAGCCAATTTGTAAATATACTAAAAGTGACAATAAATAGCTAATATCAGTTTGTTAAATAATTGTAGTGAAGGCTGTTATTTCAAAGGATTACCTTGCTTATGAAATATGCCATATTTAGTCTCTACCTCAAACTAAAACATTTGAGACATGGATCTCTGAGACTCAGGTTTTCAATATATACTTGATAAATACAAATTTGTAAGTCCAAATCCAATTACAGGTATCTTTATTAATTAAAAAAGAAAATCACTGAGTTGAGACCTGGGATTTCAGCAATGAACTACACAAAGTCTATCCCTTTCTTCATGAAGCTTTATAATTTTACAGGATAGGCAAACATTAAACAAATACAAATCAATTATATAACAGGGATTGTGATAAAAGACAAAGTTACAAGAGGTATTACATGTATTTTATGGGGTGAAAGAAATAGTTAACTAGATTCTAGCAAGGAAGATTACCTGGTCCTAGTGACATTTAGAGGAATAACAATGAAAGTAGGAATTTACCAGGCAAAGAAATAAGAAAATAAGTAATTCAGGTGAAAGAAACAGAATCTGTGGAAATGCTGAGTAGGAAGAAGCTTGACACATTCTAAGAACAAAGAGAAGGCAGTCTCACAAAAGACCCAAGAGGTAGGTAGATAAAGACCTTATCATGTGAGGTTTCATATCATATAGAATATGTTCAACTGCTGTATTCTGGAAACAGATGAATGATATTGTGAGATTTTTGAGCGGGAAGGTAGTGTCATCTTATTATAATGAAAAGAGATTGGGGGGCAATTAAGAATATTAATGGAGACCCCAACCAGGATACCTACGGTATCCAGGTGAGAGATGTTGACGCTAGTGGGTAGTAAGAGAGGAGCAAAAATAGAAGAATGTTAATTGTTGATTTTATGTTGTGTGGGAGGAAAGGGAAGGGTCAAGATGGCAATCAAAATTCTGGCAGAAATGCAGGATACATTTCACATTAAGTGTTCTTACCAAAATAAAATATAATTTAAAAGATGAAATGTGAAATATAATAATGGAAAAAGTTACTGAGATGAGTAACACAAGACTAGTAATAGTTTACTTTGAAAAAATTAGATTTCATTTTGAGATGCATTAATTGCAGGTGCCTGGAAATGACATGACAAGGCCTCTGAATGGTGAAAAGAAGAAAAGCTCCTGAGGAACCTGGAGACAAGAGAAACAATACAGAGGTTAATTCCCTGAGTTTTCCTAGGGCCCCCCATGTGCCCCAGGCAATGTGCAGCAGAAGTCTCCAACCCGAACTGCATCTAGACACAGTGAAAAAAAGATCCATGAAAATTCTAGTTTCCTAGTCAAAGTCCTGGGAAAGGGATGTCCTAAAAACAGAAAACCTGGATACCAATATCTACCCTACTTCAGCAAAAAAACAAACAAAAAACACCCAGAGTTTCAATGGAACCTTAGCAGACCCCGAAGTTGATCTTCCATCTCATGTACACTAACTCCTTAATATACACATATATAAAAAGAATTATGCCCCATGTATAATTATACACCACTGTGAAGTATATACATCATGACCAAGTAAGATTGATTCCAGATATGCAAGGCTGCTTTGATACTTAAAAGTCAGTCAATATTAAAAAACAAGACAAAAACAAAATAAATAAATAAATAAATAAGCAGACTTGAATAGGCACTTCACAAAAGATTACAAATGGTCAATAAGCACATGAGAAAATGTTCAACATTATTAGTCATCAGAGAAATGCAAAATCAAACAAACCATAATGAGATTCCAGTTCACACCCATAGAATAACTAAATTTTTAAAAACTGACAACACCATTTTGAGTCTATTTTTGTGTGTGGTGTAAGGAAATGGTCCAGTTTCATTCTTCTTATTGTGGCTGTCCAATTTTCCCAACACCATTTGTTGAAGAGACTGTCTTTTTTCCATTGGACATTCTTTCCTGCTTTGTCAAAGATTAGTTGACCATAGAGTTGAGGGTCCATTTCTGGGCTCTCTATTCTGTTCCATTGATCGATGTGTCTGTTTTTGTGCCAGTACCATACTGTCTTGATGATGACAGCTTTGTAATAGAGCTTGAAGTCCGGAATTGTGATGCCGCCAGCTTTGCTTTTCTTTTTCAAACATTCCTCTGGCTATTCGGGGTCTTTTCTGGTTCCATACAAATTTTAGGATTATTTGTTTCATTTCTTTGAAAAAAGTTGATGGTATTTTGATGGGGATTGCATTGAATGTGTAGATTGCTCGAGGTAGCATTGACATCTTCACAATATTTGTTCTTCCAATACATGAGCATGGAACGTTTTTCCATTTCTTTGTGTCTTCCATCGACAGATGAATGGATAAAGAAGATGTGGTATAAATATACAATGGAATATTATGCAGCCATCAAAATGAATGAGATCTTGCCATTTGCAACAACGTGGATGGAACTGGAGGGTGTTATGCTGAGCAAAATAAGTCAATCAGAGAAAGACATGTATCATATGACCTCACTGATATGAGGAATTCTTAATCTCAGGAAACAAACTGAGGGTTGCTGGAGTGGTGGGGGGTGGAAGGGATGGGGTAGCTCATGATAGACACTGGGGAGGGTATGTGCTATGGTGAGCACTGTGAATTGTGCAAGACTGTTGAATCACAGATCTGTACTTCTGAAACAAATCATACATTATATGTTAAAAAAAAAAGAAGAAGAAGAAGATAGCAGGAAGGGAAGAATGAAGTGGGGGAAATCAGATGGGGAGATGAACCATGAGAGATGATGGACTCTGAAAAACAAACTGAGGGTTCTAGAAGGGAGGGGGTGGGAGGATGGGTTAGCCTGGTGATGGGTATTAAAGAGGGCACGTTCTGGGGCACCTGGGTGGCTCAGTCGTTAAGCGTCTGCCTTTGGCTCAGGTCATGGTCCCAGGGTCCTGGGATCAAGCCCCGTATCAAGCTCCCTGCTCTGTGGGAAGCCTGCTTCTCCCTCTCCCACTCCCCCTGCTTGTGTTCCCTCTTTCGCTGTGTCTCTCTCTCTGTCAAATAAATAAATAAAATCTTTAAAAAAAAAAAAAAAAGAGGGCACGTTCTGCATGGAGCACTGGGTGTTATACCCAAACAATGAATCATGGAACACTACATCAAAAACTAATGATGTAATATATGGTGATTAACATAACAATAAAACTTAAAAAATAAAATAAAATAACTGACAACACGAAGTGCTAGAGAGAAATAATAACTGAAACACTCATACATTGCTGATAGGAATATATAACGTTACAAACACTTTAAAAACCTATATGGCAGTTCCTTACAAAAGAAATTCAGAAATTCTACTTCTAAGTATTTGTTTATCCAAGGGAAATAAAAATAAAAATAAAAAATAAAAGTTCCATTAAAATCAGTCAATATAATCACAGAAGCAGGCTAAAGAAAAAAATTATGTGGCCATCTCAATGGATGCACAAAAAACATTTGAAAAAATCCAACACTTATGCATGATAAAAACTTCCAGCAAAGTATAAAAGAGGTAAATTTCCTCAATTTGATAAAGAACATCTGCAAAATAAATGAATTCCTACAGCCAACATTATACTCAATGATGAAAGGCTGAATAATTCCCCTCTATATTTCAAAATAAGGCCAAAAAAAAGGAGGGGGCAACACAAGGACTTTCTGTGATGATGGAACTCTTTTGTGTCTTTACTCTAGCATGCCAATATCCTGATAGGCTATTTTACTATATTTTTGCACAGTGTTGCTATGGGGGGTGGGGGTGAGTAAATGGTACACTATGTGTATTTCTTTTTTTTTTTTTTTAAGATTTTATTTATTTATTTGACAGAGAAAGACACAGCAAGAGAGGGAACACAAGCAGGGGGGAGTGGGAGAGGGAGAAGCAGGCTCCCCGCCGAGCAGGGAGCCCGATGCGGGACTTGATCCAGGGACTCCAGGATCATGACCTGAGCCAAAGGCAGTCGCTTAACCAACTGAGCCACCCAGGCACCCCACTATGTGTATTTCTAACAGCTGCATGTAAGTCTATAATTATCTCAAAATTTTAGTTAAAAACAGGACATAGAGATAACATTTCTAATTCTTTTAACAATTTGAATACAACCATATATTTAGGGCTTTCACAATTTAAGTAACAAATATATTAGTTAATTTCCAGTAAAGTTGAACAGAAAATAAAAGGAAAATATTCCACAGCACTGTGGAGAATTTTCTAGGACTTTGTGTGTGTATATGTATGTGTGTATGTATGGACGGGTGTGTGTGTGTGTGTGTACATATGAATGAATGTAGATGTACATATATACACCCACCTTTTTACTGAATGAATACTTTGAAATACATCTTAGAATAAGAGGTGAAATCCCTAGAGAAATCCACTATCATTGACCCTACCAAGAGAAGATTTTTATTTGCTTGTCATTTTTTTTCCTCTGAAATAAACTGTTCAACAGACTGGAGATTGCAAATTAAAATGAGTGTAGGACCAAGAACTAGAAAAATCCAGGTCCTAAAAGATAGATTATGAAACATTTAATGGGTGGGCGCCTGGGTGGCTCAGTTGGTTAAGCGACTGCCTTCGGCTCAGGTCGTGATCCTGGAGTCCTGGGATCGAGTCCCTCATCGGGCTCCCTGCTCGGCAGGGAGTCTGCTTCTCCCTCTGGCCCTCCCCCCTCTCATGCTCTCTGTCTCTCATTCTCTCTGTCTCAAATAAATAAATAAAATCTTAAAAAAAAAAGAAACATTTAATGGGAATTTTTATTAATATCTTTGCTGTGTGATGCTTTGTTGTAAACACTGCCCATCTTTTCACATACAAGTATGTCGTACATAAACGCATGCTGGCTACAGCAAAATTTACAATGCTGGCTTTCTGGGACCAGCAAGATGGTGACCTACACGTTCTGAAAACTCATCTGCTACAAAATGCTTTAGAAATCCTGAGTAAAAAATAGAAACATCCTTTCAGTGACGAGCTCACTGAAGGAGGTTGATTTTCACGAAGCTGATAACAAGAGTTGTGGCATCATATTGATGCTTTGCTTGTCTGGAACAGAGAACTTTGGTATATAGGTCATCCAAGCTCAGAAAATAAGGCCTACACCCTCACAAGGCAGGAAGTTAGAGCTAAATCTAAATAGAAGCAGGACAAGAAAGGGCCACACAATTAATGAAAATAGCTGCCTAGTTTCTAAAATTAATCCCAACTTAGGCTCTATAAGAGCAAACTTTATCTGAAGACTTATAACCACAGGCTAGTCATCACAGAGGCTTAGGTTTCTAACATGTATTGCCTTCATAGCATGAGTAAACTCATCTATAAAAGGAGTCTTTAAAATGGTGCCACATTGATAGAGCTTTGGACTCTAAACATACCAGGGACAAAAACAAGTCTTTTTAGATTGGAAACACCATTAACTCATTTCTATTCCACCATAAATTCAAAATACAAACCAACAAGACACACGAGGCATCAAGCCACAATGAACTAAGAAAGAAAACTAAAACTGATCAGTAGAAATTAAGACTTTTCATTAACAAATATATTTAAGATAATATAATTAAATATGGAATACGATTTATATATGATGACAAGATAAATATACAAAAATTAGTAGAAATTCTAGAAATAAAAATACCATGCATTTAGGGGGCCTGGGTGGCCAGTTGGTTAAGCTACTGCCTCTGGCTCAGGTCATGATCCTGGAGTCCCGGGATCAAGTCCTGCATCAGGCTCCCTGCTCAGTGGGGAGTCTGCTTCTCCCTCTCCTGCTACCCCCTCTTGTGCTCTCTCTCTCTCTCTCAAATAAATAAATAAAATCTTAAAAAAAAATCATGCATTTAAATTAAATCTCAGTGGAAGTTTTATGCATCTAATTGCACACAGCTGAACAAATAATTTAGGGGCTAGAAGTGAAAGATTACTTATAATGCAGTATAGGAAAATAAGTAAATGCAAGAATTATGAAAGAAAGGGTACCTGGGTGGCTCAATTAGTGAAGTGTCTGCCTTCAGCTCAGGTCATGATCCCAGGATCCTATGATCGAGTCTGGCATCGGGCTCCTTGCTCAGTGGGGGGCCTGCTTCTCCCTCAACCCCTCCCCCCGGCTCGTGATCTCTCGCTCCGTCTCTCAAAAAAGTAAATAAAATAATAAAAAAAAGAATTATGAAAGAAATTGTCACGATACAAGGCAACCAGAACAAGAAACTCTAAATGCATATAATAAAGTTTCTAAAATGAAGGAACAGAGAAAATGAGAGAAACAATATTCAAAAGATGTTTGCTGTGGACATTGGAGAACTTAAGGATATGTTTCTTCAGGTTCAGGAAGTACCACTAATCCCACATGGGCTATGGAAAAATAAATCAACATCTAGAAACACCACAGTGAATCTTTCAACTACCATACATATGAGAATAGACAGTTTACTACCTTTAAAGAAATGAAAATTATTTTGACTTATCAACAGCAACAATTTAAGCTAAAGGTAATGGAATAATGGCTAAGTGACAGTTTATCAATTTATGTCCAATGGACTAAGATTTAAGGATGAAGAAGAGTGAAATCCCATTTCAAATGTAAAAGCTAGGAGATTTTGCTATGAACAGACTCTCATTGAAAAGCCTTTTGAGAAATGTGTTTCAGGAAGATGTGAAAAAGTAACAAGAAGAAAGGATAATAAAAGACAACGTAAACAATGCTTACCTAAATAACCATATGAAACAATAATTATAGAAATGATATATTATGGAGTTTAAAATAATAAGAAACTAAAATGGTGGACTACAAAGGATTAAGATGGGAGAGTGTGATAAGTTGAACTTTTAGGGGTGGTATTTCCAGAGGAAGATAATAGATGTATTGATTTATATTAGATTTTTGTTAGAGAGAATGGGCAGTGCTGGCACATACTCTTTTTGTATTGAAAAAATACCACCTTTAAAGGGAAATTAAGAGGTGCCTGGATGGCTCAGTCAGTTAAGCATCCCACTCATGATTCTGGCTCAGGTTTTGATCTTGTGGGTGGTGAGATTGAGCCCTGCATTAAGCTCTGTGCTCAGTGTGGAGACTGCTTGAGTTTCCCTCTCCCTGTCCCTCTGCTCTTACCCACCGTGTGTTCTCTCTCTCTCTCTAAAATAAATAAATAGATCTTTAATAAATACATAGATAGATGATGGATGATGGATGGATAGATAGATAGATAGATAGATAGATAGATAGATAGATAGATAGGAGAGATGAAGGAAGCTACAAACTCAACAAATTCCAAAAAAGGAATGAAGACTGAAAAGAAGCACAATGTGAGCATAGTAAATAGTACTCAATAAGGTGTGAAAGTAATGCAAATGTATTACAGTGAAATAAGCATAAATATTCTTTATTTTACACTTAAAAATAAGTTGATTTAATTTTCTTCCAATCTTTTATAAAGGAAATTCTGTTTAAGATTGGTGCTGCTAAATATACAAACAGACTAGATTCAAAGGAAGAAGATTGAGACAGCACTGGGCAGTAATTGAAAATAGAACATATTAAACTTTTGACATGTACCTAACATGTGCTGAGAGAGAAATCTATATTCTTAGTGATATACATTTTTTGAAAGATGAAAATTGATAATTTGAGCTTCAAGATGCTAGAAAAAGAAGAGCAAACAATGTAATAAAGTCAGGGAACTAAAGAAATAAAAAGAAATAAAATTGAAAAGGACTAAAAGGGAAGAAAAAAATGTTATTACCAGAAAATAACATGACTGTATACCTATATGATATAATGGAATTATATGGACTATTAGAATTAATAAGTAAATTTGGCAACTTTCCTGGATACAAGATCAGTTTATAAAAATAATTACAGGTAACAAAATAGAAATTATATTAATAAGTTGCTAGTTACTATAGCAGTAAAAAACTAGGAATAAATCTAATAAAAAAAGTACAAATATTCCACACCAAAAATGCATAAATAGAAGAAACCAAACAAACCTAAATAAATAGATAGAGCATGTTTATTTCTTGGAAGACTCTGTTATTAAAGGATCAATTTATACATTAAACACACTGAATTTTAAATTCACTAGGATTTTTTTTTCCTCTGTGGAAATGTACAAGATGTTCTGATAATATATATGGAAATACAATAGGCCAAGAATAGCCAAGGAAGTCTTGAAGTGCAATGCTGGAAGAAATACCAGATTTCAAGATTAATTTTAATGATTAAATCTCTTATCTTAAAAGCTTATAGTGGTGAATTTAGATTCTGCAGGACATGAAAGAATGTCATTGATCAGAAGGCCAATGGAAGATGTGTCTGTGTGTTCCTCTTTAAAAGTTTCTTAATTTTAATTTCTAACTTTATAAATGTCAACAGGTATAATCAAATAAACAAAAATTTGAGGTTAACAATTTTTAAGACCTTGAAGGGGTCCTGAAGCCAAATATTTTAAGAACACTGATGTGAGATTACAATAGGTTGGGTTATGAGTCAAAAGAGATTTCAGTGCCAAATACAACAATTTTAGTTTTTCTCTTTTCCATTCTAAGTCATCAACAAGATTTTCCTCAGCCACAATACCACCTCTTCCCATTCAACAGGAATCGGAAAGTTTCACTGTGAATACAATTGTTAAGTATTTGCCCAACAGCTGAAATCCCCCTGTTACCTCTCCTCTTAATGGGTTATACCTGAATAACAATAGGTAGCAGTCAACAGTTTCCTTTCAAGATATGGGTGTATCAATTTAGCGACAGAAAATAAAGGTGATTGGAGAGCAGGACTGAGAGATGCATTTGTGAAAGACTTGGAATAGGACAATAGAAGAAAAACTTGAGAGAACAGAAATATCTAATAATAATTTTTTTTTTTTTTAGTCTGTGGTTTGCAGCAAATTACTCTTTGTTCTCTACTAACAATGGCAGCACAACCTAGGCACTGAATACATAGTAACAGAACAGAGTTCCTCAGTAATTTGATTATTTTTTGTCTGTGTTCTCTCTCATTCTACTAGATTAGAATTTGAGAGAAAAACCTTGTCTGCTGTGCTTGTCACTTGATCATTACCACTCCCAGTAATGTCTGACGAGTAGTACAACCAAATGCATATGGTGACTGAGGAAATGCATGGAAGAGGACTCTTCCAGTAAGTTGTAAGACCTATGAAGGCCAGGATTTTTTCTCTTTTGGCTATTAATGTATCCCAAGAGTTAATAATAGTGCCTAAAACATAGGAATTGGACAAATATTTGTTGAATTAATGAATCCTGAATTATTATATCTGATTTGGCCCTGTGGGGTCCTAGATGGTAATACTGAGCAAGCAGAAAGGACCTTGAAAGGCACACTTTCCATTTTTTCAACAGGACTTCATGTGTCGTATTCACTAAAAATCATCAGATAACAGAAAGAGAATATATTGTAGTCTAGTTGCTAGTTCACTGAGTTATGAGATAGATGTCAGCCAAGATCACAAATGTTTTACTTACTAACCAAAGAAAGATGTATTTACATACATAGTCTGAAATTTAAAATAAGAACATTATCTACCTCATGAATTTGTTGTCAAGGTTAAAGGAAATAATGTGTGAAGGCACAAAGCATCATCTCACCCAAAACTGACACCCAGTAAACTTTTTCTTTCCTGTGTAGAGGAAATGTTCCTAACTATTCTCTATACTTTAAAAGATTATGAAGTTAAAAAAAAAGAAAGAGATTGAGAACTTAACCACAGTTTTGAAAAAGTGTCAAGTGACAAAGAACTGTAGCCATTAATAGAGAACATGAAGAATGGTATTTTACGGGCGCCTGGGTGGCTCAGTTGGTTGGGCGGCTACCTTCGGCTCAGGTCATGATCCTGGAGTCCCTGGATCGAGTCCCGCATCGGGCTCCCTGCTCGGCAGGGAGCCTGCTTCTCCCTCTGACCCTCCCCCCTCTCATGTGCTCTCTCTCTCTCTCAAATAAATTAAAAAATAAAATAAAAAAGAATGGTATTTTGCAATCTGGGACTATATTTAACCTGAAATATTGTTTGAACTACAGAATATATTGAACAGACCATACTGGGTACACTCACTTTTGAGGAGTCCCAATCATGCTGATGTGTCTCTGTTTACAACCTTGTTTTACACACTTGGTTCTAACACCAACAGAATATTAATTGTTTTAAGCTGATTCCTCAACTGACAGAGACCTTTAGCAGAGAGACAGGCTTGACATGGATAATTGAAAGCTAATGAAAAACACTGAAAATACCTTGGTAGAATGTTAATTAACTCTCCTCATTTTTTTGGAAAAAGTATGACTTTTACATGTAAAACAACTCTGCCCATATAAATATTTGCTATTTGCTAGGGCTCAAAATGATTTGAGTGATTTTGCATTTAAAACATATGCTCAGTTAATGCCCCAGATATGGTTATTGTTCCATGTGGGATTTTCTAAGATTTAGAAAAAGTTCTCTGCCTTTTTTCATATAAAAACAAACAAACAGGGGCGCCTGGGTGGCTCAGATGGTTAAGCGTCTGCCTTCGGCTCAGGTCATGATCCCAGGGTCCTGGGATCGAGTCCCACATCGGGCTCCTGACTCAGCGGGGAGTCTGCTTCTTCCTCTCCCTCTGCCTCTCCCACTGCTCATGCTCTCTCTCTCTATCTCTGTGTCTCAAATGAATAAATAAAATCTTTAAAATAAAAAAAAATAAAAAAAACTAAAAAAATGATCATGGAATTTAGCCACACTACATATATGAAATTCTCCCTTTCAACATTGCTTGATAATTAGAAGGCCTAATATCCTTTATAGCATTAAATGGAGCATAGAGCCCTCTCTGGTGTCACTCATTGTCTTCTGTTGTAAGTTAAAGGTTAAAATTTAGATAACATTCTTGGACAATGACAGTTGTCTTGGACTAATGGAAGGGGCATTGCGTCTTTCTTTTGTTGTTGTTTGTTTTTGTTTTATTTATTTATTATCTGTTTTAATTTTATTTTATTATGTTATGTTAATCACCATACATTACATCATTAGTTTTTGATGTAGTGTTCCATGATTCATTGTTTGCGTATAACACCCAGTGCTCCATGCGGTACGTGCCCTCTTAATGCATTAGCAGGACTCTTCAGTTTATTTTAATTTTCTGGGAAATCAGGAAAAAGTAACATAAGTTACTTATTTTGAATATTAGTTATATTACAACCAAAGTATGATAGTAGGTATAGAGTTGTATCCATATAAATTTTGAACATTGAATGAGATTGTGGGTTTACTGGAGTCCTTCCAATTAAACATCTTTACCATGTGAAAATTTTATGTAGCAACTGAATAAAGACATGTTTTCTTGTGACTCATTTCTATTTCTTTGTCCTTTCTGTTTATTTGACTTGAGTCTGATGTATTAAATACTTTTTCTCTTCAACTATAATGACTCTCTTCAGGAATTCTATCACGTCTTGCTTCTTTCAGTTTTGATGTTGAAAACTTGCCATCACTTGAGTGATCTTTCAATTAACACCTCTCCACTAGTGCAATCTTCCATGAATTTGCTTGTCTGACTTGTTGTTTACTAAAAACAGGATTAATTAATGATCCCTGTGATATTTGTTATGGATAATTCTTTTTTATCTTAATTCAGACGTCCCCGGCATGTGATGATGCCAATAGTAAAGTTTATGTTGAGTGTTAGACAAAAAAAGAACTACAACAATTGTCAAAAATTGACAACTACAGATGAAAGATTAATGTTATGTTGAGCTGTCAGAATCTTCATTAACAGTACCCTCCTATTTTGGCAAACATTTTAATAGGTCAGCTGGAGAAAAATTAAAAAAAAAAAAAAAGGAGACTGTGCTTGTCATTTGTGACCAAATTAACAAGTAAAATTCCACATATGAACTTGCATAATAAATATGGAGGCAGACAAAGCATCTGGGTTTTTAAAAAATTAACTTTGTATATGAATATATTAAGGTACTGTTAGAGATGTTATTTTATATTCCCATTTTAATGTAAGTTCATATTATAAACCCAGTACCCATAGAGTCAGTTGTAGTTCACTGATAGATCTAGTTATATGTCAAGTAACATATGTCAATACAAATGTAAGTGGTGACATCACAAAATGTATTAAGAGTTGGATGTTGAAAAAACTTCATTTAGGTTGACTGTTTCCTCTATCAAAATAGAAAAAAAAAAACATTGGAATTCCCCTTTGAGAAAAACATAATCATCATTTTTAATATAAAATCATTCATTTCACTATATGAAATGAGGATACATGGCCATGACAGTGTAATGTTAATTAATATATCAGATAGGTTTTGACTAAATGCTCTGTGCCAAGCAAATGAGTGAAAGAGGAAGGAAAAGAATGTTAGTTTTCAAAATTGCTTGCAGTTGAAATGACATGCTCTGAGGAGAAGACTGCAGAATCATTTGCAGAAAGTTAATCTTTTGGCCGGGGTAGGGGGGGAACACACCTTGACTGGCCTCCTTGGCGATGAAGGCAAGGCATCTTTACTACTATCTCCGTGGGACATATTTAGATAAATAAGAGCTAAATTCTTCTGTAAAATGATGTATGAGGGATTTCGTGTTTGATAGGTGATGTCTTAAAAATGGAGTAGGCATCCTGGCAGAGACTATGGGAAGAAGACTGAGGTGAGGCTGGATCAGGCAGGAGGTGTGTTTGGGGTGAGTGAAGGCAGTCTTCCTGAAGAACATCTTAGCCTCCTTCCATCCTCCAATTATGGCTTGACCACTGAGACTTTACAAACAATGATATAGAGCTATCCGTGTGAACTTATTTTTTTTGCATGCGTTATGCTGACCTTCTCTTATGCTCGTAATTCAGTAATAATCTACCACACTCAGAAATACTTTTTAGGGGCACCTGGGTGGCTCAGTCGTTAAGCGTCTGCCTTCGGCTCAGGTCATGATCCCAGGGTCCTGGGATCAAGCCCCACATCGGGCTCCCTGCTCGGCGGGAAGCCTGCTTCTCCCTCTCCCACTCCCCCTGCTTGTGCTCTCTCTCTCACTATGTCTCTCTCTGTGAAATAAATAAATAAAATCTTAAAAAAAAATACTTTTCAGTGATGCCTTGGACAATGAAGGAACTGAGAAAGCAGCCAGGAGTTTCTATTAATGTTCAGCAAAATTGTGAATAGAGGCCTTTTGTCAATGCTGAGGGTGGTGATTGACTCTATTAATGGTTGGGGAACAGGGAGAAAGAAGCACCCACCTTTCAGGGTTAGTAAATGCTTTCACCCAAATATATAAAAATCCCAGGAATGAAAAACATAGAAGCTATAGTCCTACAATGTCTGAGACAGTTTCTAGAGGTATTAGTAAATTCCAATAATCAATGATGATTTAATATTATACCATTTGAAGAACTATCTTCCTATTTTCTAATGAGGACATATTTAGAAAGACCTGAGTAGCTTTAAGAGAGAGAGAGAGAGATTAGACTGTATGAAGAAATTGTGTATAGAAGAGGGTCTTTCATGTGATGAGCTTGATAATATATGTGTAATGAAATTACAGATATATGTATGGTTCTTAATAATTTAAAAGAAGAATATATACAAAAAATTTAGATCTTAAGAGACATTTCGAGAAGATACTATATTTTCAGAAACCCAGGTCAGGCATGGTCTTAATGATGTTCATGTACTTTCAATTTAAGCTTTCAGGAAATTAATCACTTCAAACCGTTTTATGTGCTGAAATAACATGGCTTTTTTATTACATAATTATTGGGCATGGCAGGGTAAAGTGGTCTCAGCACTTTCCTGACTCTCGGGTGAATAATAGATTGCAGCTCTGCAGAGCAGCTCCAAATACAACACACGATGTGCTTTTTTATCTTGTCAGCGTAGGTTTTCTTTATAAATGTCTTAGACAATCTAAGAGAGCTTTGGTGACAGCATGAGACATTTCCAACGATAAGGCTTAGGAATCTGTGCAAGTAACACCAATAATTTGAAATATAAAGAATTCAAGTCCCCTGATTTTAAAGTATCCTCTTAAAATAGGAGAGAGGTTTTATAGAATACAAACAAGCAGATAGCAAGAGTGAAGCTGATTGAAATTTTAATAGGAATATAAAATATCTAATAATTCTCAGAATTGAATGCATAAATGTTGGTGATGCAAAAGAATTTTGATCTTCAGGCACCTATGATCATTAATTAACAGCACAATAATTGGGATTAGTGTTTTCACCGTAATACTTTCTGGTTAGACAGATTTCACGGTAAATAAAAAATAATTGATTGCAATCATTAGAAGTTAGTCCGCTTCCCCCACAATATACATTTTAAAATCTTCCTTCACTTTGAGTAATTATAGCTAACTGAATATGTAGAGGAAAAGAAATGGTTTAGAAAAATGCATCTTTAAGGATAGAGGTCACTGAGAGTGAAAAATAGAAACCAGTTTCTAGTACAAGAAATATCTAAAGAGAAAGGAAACCCCTTCAAAATGCCTTGAGGGTTATTCTCTGTGTGTTCTAAATAGCATAGTGAGTGTCGTTAACCTAAGAAATAGTGGTTCTGTTGTATTGATTGATCAGTCTCACTAGGAATAAAGCATATAATTATGTAACAAAGATGATATGGTTAATAACTAAATCATATTTGTTTTCAAAACACATCTAAAAGCTAAAAAATTGGAGAAAGTTGTTAATATTTTTCTAAAATAAATTTGGGGTTCATACAAATTCTAAAATCTTTCATTTTTTTAATGTAGGGGATTTTCAGGGTTTTATTTATTAAATGGCCAATATTCTATACTCAACAAATTACTAAAAATCAATAACTATAGTAATTGATATACGGATAATATTTGATGTCTTCATAAAGTGGTAATGTATAGCTATAAATATTAATTTTGGTGACAAATGATAAACTGTAATAATGTTTATTAATTTTGTTTCAGGGCTTATGGTTTATCATGTTTTCTCTGTTAATGGGTGAATGAGTTTCAACTACTTTATTTATCACTAGTAAAACACATTAACCCAAAAAGAGAGTGCTATGGCGGTTGAAGAAATGTTCTCAAGTGAGCAAAGTCATGGAGGACAATAATGCTGTGAACAAAAGCAGGAAAAAGCATTGAGGTCACGCGAGAGGTAGATTTGTGTGCAGCAGAGTGTATAGGAAAGGAAATAGGTAGAAATGAAAGAGGAGATCAAGGGCAAGATGTTAAAGTGTACTGACAAGCAAACATTAGTGGTTAATGGGCAATAAAATTTTAAGATGGGGGTCTCCCAATCTTAAAGGTATTGATTTTTGTAATTTTATTACAGGATAGAAAGACACAAAAATTATATCACCAGCACTTACATCATTTAAATATCCACACTTTGCTTGAAGGAAATAAAAAATTAATGATGGACATTATTCCACCCGGTGCTTAAGTCATTCTTTAGTCAAAAATTATGTGATTTAGGAATGTCTAATTTTTTCAAGCTAATTTTTGTTAGTAGTGACCTTGATGAATGAATGTGTTTTGCTGTTTGCCTATTCCTTTATTTCTAGGACATTATTAAATTTTCCTCATGTGTTAAAAGGTGTTTTTTGCTCATTTTTTTTGTTACAGGTTATTTGATTCATAATATCTAAATATATTTAACTACTTAAAGTTGTTAGCACCAATAGCGTTCATACCCCAACATGACCTGCATTCCTTGTATATGTATTGCATTGGATACAATATTAATCTGTGTTATGAGATTAACATTCTTTATGTATTTCTTAGAATATGGCTTCTCCTTTCTTTGCATCTTTTCAATTCTTAAATACCACTGATCTAAAACTCAATAGTTATATTTTGTTTTAGACCCAAGCTTAGACAAGTGAATCACATAGTGCAAAGGTTATATACTTCAGTCAAATAAATATAGTTTATACATAACGCTTTCTCCATGATATCATCACAGAGTAAATATCAGTTGTTCAGCAAATGGCGCGTCCTATAATGGCAGCATCGCATTACATATAATTTCATAGTTGCTTATAATTTGGGTAGTTAGTTGTCTCGCTTTAATGCCTATATGAGAAATAAAAGTAAGTATTATTAATGATTCATTTAGAAGCAAACATGTTCAAATATTCTTGTTTCAGGTATTTTGATTAATATTTAATTAACATTTTATAGATACTGCAAGTGAGTTATTAAAAATAACTGCTATTACTTTCTATTACTATGTGATTGAAACAGTGTTTTCTTGGTTCTGAACAACCAGAGTAAAATGTAGAAATAAACCAGATATTGATTCTAATACACAGTTTCAAATTTTTTCCACAACATTTCAAGTATTTGTTTTTATCAAAATAGCCTCATACTTCTTTGGAAAAATACTAAATATTAAATGTTTGATATTTCCCAAAATATAATCATTTTCTGAGAAAATATTCTTTTTTTAATAAATAATAATGTTCCAGTAATAACATCTCTGTTGTCCCTAGAGGATAATTGATATAGATTGAAATGTTTCATTTATCATTACTGAAAAACCTCCTTTCGATATGTTTATTGGCAATCACAGAACATTTTCATTTGATCTAGTACAAGATAGAAACTCTTATCTTTTTTAATGCACCTGTCAGACCACATTTAGGGTATGTATTCACTTCTGCAAAATATCCTATCAACAGAAACCTCCACCTTCAGAGGAAAACAGACCTGGGCAAGAGTATTCAACTTTCCAGCCACTTGATCTGGCAGTCTACCGAATAAAATAGGCACAAAAATAGCCACCTTGCTGTTCGCACCAGATTTCTGTGAGGACCAAATGAGATAGTATAAAGAGGTGTACTTAATAGTCAATATATATTTCTAAAAGACAAGGATACCTTGTATAGAAAGCTCATTTCCTGGAGAGTCAAATTATGGGTAATAGGACAAAATACTGCTTCCTCCTTGAGCATTGCCCAGCAGCTTGCTATTTATAAAATTATCGGTTTTCTGAATCTCTATCACTCCTTCTAATCTGCAAACTATGTATTGACATGGCAACTATCTCTGTGTTTGGGTAAGGGGAATAAATTTTACCCAAATTATGTCTCATAAGAAGGTTACAAGTTATTTTTTCTCATATATGCATATATGTATAAACTATGGATTATTTCCTGCTTGAATTATTTTCATTAAAAAAAAAAAGATTACTAGATACGTAATTTCTCATATTACTAGACAGGTAACAAGGTTTGGACAATTCCACAATATACAATCCAGGTTAAAAAAAATGATTATTGAGTCTCTGCCATAAAAACAGCTTACATGGTAATATACTCACTGACTTAATCTGAAATTGCAAAATAACTGTCCTTTATAACACTGAGTGCCTCACAAGATCTGCTATCTCCCTTTGGAGATATTCATTGTGCTGCCACTATGGCAATATACAAATGTCAAGATTTTTTGGAAATGTGAAACTGAATAACTTAAACTGGTCTTCCGATGACCTGCTACGTTTTCCCTGAAATAGTCGGAGAATTTTTTGTTCATGTCAAAGTGCTTAAAATTATTATTCTCCTAAGAATTGCATACATTTTACTTTTCTGCTTCTTTGCCATTTTCTTCTACATCTGTGTATTTAGAAGCACCACAGTTCATTAAGAATTGGAAAATGGCATTTCTAATGTGGAACTTCTACTTACGGACTTCAGGTGTTACTTTGCAAATTTTATAATTAATTTCTACAGATTGAAATTTGGGATGAAGATGAAAGGAGAATATAGAAATAAGGAAATACTCTTAAAAAAAAACCTTGGAAATCTTAGTGTTTTACAAGTGATTGTCAGCTAGTTAATGTATTAAAGGATTATCCCTCATGGGTAGTTGCTTAAGTACTTTTTTTCTTTTGATTTGGTTTCACTCCCAAAAAAGATTATTTCCACCTGAGATGTGCATATTTCATCCTTACCCTGCATGAAATTAGAGCTACCATTAGGGATGGGTGAACTATTTTCATAATATTTGCATAAAGCTAAGCTTAAAAAAATCATACAATCTCAATTATTTTCAAATGGAACAAGCAAATAATTTAGATGGTAAATTTCGGGGTTTTTTTGTAACACATATAGGTTGGGCCAGAAACAAAGATTGGATTCATCTGTCAAGTGAAGACATGTAGCATTCTCTCCTTGACTATCTGTGAAGACAGTTTTGCATAAATCCTCCTTGTTGAATGAAAGGAGGGAAGACACATGAATTCTATTTCACATATAGCGTTCAGACAATAGAGCTCAAGAGGAGCACGCTGTAAGGGTTTGCTATGTCGCCCTTCCTTGTATCTTTATAGAGACCAGGCCAGGCTGGAATGCATGTGGATACAGGGAAAATGTTAAAAAAAAAAGTGTTGGTTTGCAGCTTTTTTTTTTTTTTACTTTTGTAGTGTTGCAGTTTCTAGACAAAACTTCTATGTCCCCTTAATAGACCAGAACATGACATCCTTTCATTTTATTTACTACAATGCAGAAGGAAAGGAAGTCATTCCCCTTACTTTGTAGTGTTGTTAAGCAAGGCAAAGGGTACTGAAGGTCAGCTTGTGGGGGTGGCCTAAATGCAACTCAGTCTGCAGTGGGATATCTGTCGTACTCTTAAGGCTGCCTTTGGAGATCCCCATCCAAACTACCAGGGATGTCTGCCTGATGCATGACAGTAGAAAATAAAGGACAGCAAGAGTGGGAACTGAGACTCCAGCAAAGCAAAGTGGACCAGATTATTCCTCAGTAGCCCCAGTACTAGATGGGAATGGACGCTTGATAAATGTAAGATACCAATGTTAATAGGGAATAAGAACTACAATTAGGGGGTCGTATTAATGTGACCATATTTATACTCTGGGTTACCTAAAGCCTGTCATTTGAAATATATTCCTTTATAATTATAAATACCTTTATTTCACAGATTTGAAAATTGAAATAGGTGAGAAATCTTTCAAAATGATTTGCTGCATGAGGTACAACAATCATGGCATCTCTTCATCACAAAAAATTTTGAAGGGTATGTATGCTTAATACAAATGAATGTGTTGGGCGCCTGGGTGGCTCAGTTGGTTAAGAGACTGCCTTCGGCTCAGGTCATGATCCTGGAGTCCCTGGATCGAGTCCCGCATTGGGCTCCCTGCTCAACGGGGGATCTGCTTCTCCCTCTGCCCTCTTCCCTCTCGTGCTCTCTGTCTCTCATTCTCTCTCTCTCAAATAAATAAATAAAATCTTAAAAAAAAAATGAATGTGTTAATGCATTGCTACATGAACGATGATTCAAAATACTGATATGAATGCATTTAATTCTGAAACAATGCTAGATTCTGTAACAAACAAAATGCCAAATTTCAACTCTTTTAGCACAATTATTTCTTGCTCACATGATAGTCCAGTGAACATACTCATGGAAAGAATAGGTCTTTCCATGTGATAACTCAGGGGCTTAGACTCCTTCAGATCTTCCATGCTTCCTGTACTCAGTAAGCAAATGGACAGATATCATAGAAAAGTCACACATGTTTCAGACATTCCTAGACTCGGAAATGTTACACACCTCACTCACCCACTGTTGCTGATAGCCAGTCCCTCTCAATTTGAAAGGGAGAAAGAGATGCACGGCCTAGCTAGGAACAAAAAATTCTATACTATGGAAGTGACACTATAAATGTTTGTGAATGGCTAATAGTCCTCGGCACAATTATACAGTGTTTCATGCTGTATACAATATTTTCATAGATATCACTTTATTTGATCCTTAAAATAAGACTGAAGCACATTTAGAGTGTTAGAAATTTTGTAGAGTAGGGATAGAACTAAATATCAGTCATTCTAACACACAATATTGTTTTCTTTCTATAATAGATATTTATGTAACCTAATTCCATCAGATTCTTATGAAATACCTTGATTATTTTTCTTCATGGCCTGCCTATCCTTGATGTAAACTATAATTTTTTATGTTCAAGCCCCAAGTTCCAAATACATATTAATGTGCTTTTTTGCATTAATGCTTTCTGTTTAAAGGAAAATGAAATTAAGCTAAATAATACTTCCCCAAAATCAGGGGTGCCAGGGGGCTCAGTTGGTTAAGCATCTGCCTTCAGCTCAGGTCATGATCTCAGGGTCCTGGGATCGAGCCCCAGGTCTGGCTCCCTGCTCAGTGGGAAGCCTGCTTCCCCCTCTCCCCCTCTGCTCGTGCTCTCTCTTGCTATCTCTCTCTCTCTCTCAAATAAATAAATAAAATCTTTAAAAAGACACTTCCCCAAAATCATTATAAGAAATGCTAATTAAAATGATGCCATTTGTAAAAAAAAAAAAAAGTTTCATAATAATGGCTAAAATAAGCAGTGTAGGCAGGTGATTTTAAAAGTATTTGACTCTAGCTCAGCCTATGCATAAATGTAACATATACATGTCACTAATAACTGCATAAGTTATAAATTTGTGATAACTATATAACTTATAATTAGGTTGCTGATCTCTTTTAGTCATAGTGTGAGTACAAACTACCCACTCTCCTGAATCTTATTAAAGCATATCACATGGCTCATGATGTGAGAAAAGAGGAAATGTCTAGTATGAATACCACAGACAATTTTCCACTTACCACAAGAATTGGAAGCTTATGAAGCTAGATTTGAAGCCGAATGCCTGTGAATTCATTTATTTCTCTCTGACAGTCCCTTGCCTTCGCCCCTAGCTACAGTCGAAGCACCTTCTTCTGTTAATATAAACACTTTCACAATGACACTGTCAATTATTCCTAATCTGTCATCTATTATTATTCTCTGCAAGACTTAGAATCCCAGCAGATCTCAGTCCTGTCTATCATATTGCCATGTATACTTCAAGAAGTCTTTCCTTATATGAACAATTCTCATCCGCAAATTTAGCATGAGGATATGAAAAACATTACAGAAAGCAATGTTAGGCCCTTCCATAGTATAAATTTAAGGAAACTTTTAGACTCCAGAACACCTCTTTTAAGAGGTCTTCCGGGATGGTAGGCATTTAGAAAATCATTAAATCATTACAGAACATTTTCAAAGTGCAGGGACTTAGGAATACACTCATTCAAAGAAATAGAAGACATAAGCAGTAGCCTCAGAATGGTTATAATCCAGGGAGGACGGTGGATTGCTCATTCAATGTTCTTTCTTGTTTGGAAAATGTGGTTCCTAGTGGATTTCAGTGTGTGCTGCTATATTTAAGATTATGGTGAGTGATATTCTATAGGGAGGCCCTTTATTTTATGAAGCTCTTTGACTCAACCAGCTTTTCTCTTGATAAACTATCACCCAGATATTCAAAGTTACCACCCTTTTCTTGGAAGAACTCTTAAGTGGCCCTGCATACCCTTTCTCCATATTCCAGTTACATTATTTTCCCCATAGCCACTTTTCTCTGCTGACAAGACTAGAAAATGGGAAGATTTATTTAAACCATTCAAGAAAAGAATAAGGTGATTTGAATTTAAGAAGTGCTTGTAGTCTGCTCACAGCCAGTTATTCCTACAGACACGGCAGCAAAGACCAAACAAGCAGAACCTCCACTATTGCCCTTACAATGAACGAATGAATGAAGGAATGAGCATTTAGAGACTATGTATAGCTCGAGGTCTAGGTTCATATTGTGATGGAGTTGAAGTTGCTATTAATTACAAAGGGCTTCCATTATATGCATAAGACACGGATAATCTGTTTGGCATCACCCAGGCCTGCTCTACAGTAATATATGAGTTTTTACTGTTGCTGTAACAGAGCACTACAAACCCAGTAGCTTAAATATAACACAAAATTATTTACTTACATTTCTGTAATAAAATGCCAATGAGTCTCACTGGACTAAGATCAAGATACTAGTGGCTCTGGGGAAAAATCCATTTTCTCTTATTTCCCACTTTCTTAAGGCAGCCACATTGTCTGGCTCCTGGATCCTCCCAGCATCTTGCTTACTCTGACTCTCACCCTTCTCCCTCTCTCTTCCACATTTAGGGAAGCTGTGATTAAATTGGATTCACTTGGATAACCCAGCTGACTCTCTTTTGCTTTCTCTTAAAGTCAGCTTATTAGAATGTTTATTTTTTTTAAGATTTTATTTATTTATTTGAGAGAGAGAGAATGAGAGAGAGCACCTGAGAGGGGGGAGGGTCGGAAGGAGAAGCAGACTCCCTGCTAAGCAGGGAGCCCGATGTGGGAGTCGATCCCGGGACTCCAGGATCATGACCTGAGCCGAAGGCAGTCGCTCAACCAACTGAGCCACCCAGGCACCCCAGCTTATTAGAATCTTTAATTCCTGTCTGCCAACTTAGTTCTTTTTGCCATGTAACCTAACAGATTCACAGATTTCAGGGATTAGGATGTGGAAGTCTTTGGGGGGACGTTATTCTGCCTACCACAACAGAGAGATCTAATACTACAGCTACTTTATGCTGTTGTATTACAAATAGCAGCCTCTTACCAGACCTTGTAGCTAATGCTACATTTTCACTGACTCCTTGAGGTCAAGGTGGCCACATAAAGATGGAGGCCTCATTAAATTTCAATCAGCACTGGCTCTCAGGATCAGGCCAGTTATCTGCTGGCAAACCTGCAACAGAAGTATAAAACTGGTAGCGCTTCTCAAGACCTGGGCTTTGGTGAGACTACTAGAATCAGAAGCTCAGTTGTCAATACAAATTCTTTTCGGACCTCATACACCCAACCCATGTCCGGTGCAGAGATACCTCCCTCCCATAGGTGATTATGCCCTCTCTCTTCCCCTGGGAGACAGAGCCCAAATGCACACAATAGCATGGTGCCCCATCAGTCAACCCCAGAAAAACTTAACTCTCCTTACCTACACACCCATTCTCAGCAATCCTGCTAACTCTACCATGTGAGCCAGCCCACACCACACAGAACAGTTTCAGTTGGAAGATTGATGACAATGATGACTGTGACCATGTGCAAAGATGTTTTTATTTTATTTTCTAACAAGACAGGAAATGGATAATTCAAAGGATAGAGAATAAGGACTACATAAGTAAATGCACTTCTCAAATGCCTCCTTGTTCCAAGGGAGGCCCAAATGTAAGTGTTCACTCAGGGGCCTTTGCATCATTAGGCTTGAGGGGGGGCACAGCAGCTCCTAAGAAGTAACCCTCCTCTTCATCACGTCTTGACATATGTAAACAGCCAGTCTTCTAACCAGAATTATTTACTTTTCTTCCTGTTTTCTCTACAAATCTCTTTTTCTTCCTATGTATTCACTGTGAGCAATGAAATTTTCCCTTCCCTTCTTTCCTTTGTGTATATTTATCAGACATAGGACATTTTAATCTACATAATTTCTTATTGTAGGATTTTTAAGCCTACCAACCTAATTCAAAATATTCTAAAATATGACTAAACAGTAGGATTAAGATTCATTAGCATTGCATACTTTGTTATTAAAAAACACTTTGTTATTAAATATAGAATACTTTATCATTATGATTGATAAAAGTATTTATATGAATAGGATAGAAAAGTGGGACCCTATTTTATAGCCTATTAATGAGTGTCACATTTTTTAAAAAGCTCATTGGGCAAGTATATTTAGGAGCAATGACTTAAAAAAAACAAGTTTACTAAGTTCAGATGTGCACGTGTGTATGTCACGTGGTGTGCCTGTGCAGAAGGCTTTTCTATGTCAATGTGTTATGTACATCTCCAGTGGGGGACGGACAACACAGTGTTAATGAAAGTTTTCCTTTTCACATTATTTACTTAATGTCAACAATTCAATGTTAAGTGTTTTTCTTTAGGAACAACAATATATAAAGTTATTTTATTGTTTCTTTCTTATTTCTCCTGTTTCAGTTTTTTACTGTACATGATTGAATTTTCTGCTTTTCACCTATTACAGTTTATTGAGATAAATGATAAGCAATTATATCTTTAGTTTATCTTCAATAATTAATATATTTTCTTTCTTTTTTTAAGATTTTAACATCCATTTATTTTAGCTAGAGAGTGTGAGCGAGTGTGAGCAGGGAAAGGGGCAGAGGGGTAGGGAGAGGGAGGGACTCTCAAGCTGACTCTGTGGTGAGCAAGGAGTTCAAAGGGGGGTTCATGCCCACAACCCAGAGATCATGACCCCAGCCAAAGCCAAGAGTCAGACACTCAACCAACTGAGCCATCCAGTTGTCCCAATAATTAATATATTTTCTATATTAATTAGTTGTTTAAAACAGAATTTTAATTAATAATGCTTTGCATCTTGACAAATAAATGAAATGATAAATATTATTACCACATTAAAAGCATTCTAAAGAGACTTTGAAGATTATATATAGCAATTTCTATCTGTAACAAGGCTTAAATTTATGTTACTGTGTAATGACTTATAAGAGGAAACTGTGAAAATGTTATTATTAAAGTTTCTTTGGTTTCTTGTTGACTTTCATTGAAATTAAAATTTTAATAAAACATTTGGGTAAATATATATTTGATAATCAGTACATTGTATTTGGGCAAAATGCGTATGTGCTATTCTGTTTTCCTAGCAATGCTGGCAGAATCTTTTGTGGGCCTCTCAGATGTGAGCCCAGGACTCCTTCTGGACACTGCTCTATCACTGTGCTCTCCTTTCTTCCTTCTGCTGGGCTTCATTCTGCTTTGCCCTCCTTCCAAAGCTGTTTTACTTGACTCTATTTTCTTATTTTGTCTTATTTTTCTCAGCACTTACAGACTAAGTAATAACCCATTTTCTTAGCTTTCATTTTCTGTGCTGCACCCAAAGACAAGGACACAAAGAACTACAAGGAAATACAAAATAGCAACAGTGATACAAAGCTAACAATTTCTTTGTAATAATGTCACAAAACTGACACATTTCTTAAGTAGTGACTCCTTCTCCATATATTGCTATTCTGAAATGATAATTCAAAGCAATGATTTGAAGATTGGAAATCTGAAAAAAATTCTACTTTGATTAGTTTTAGTCACATCATGAGTTTGCCTGGGTAAAGCAGAATCCAAAGCACAATTAACCCTGCAAGTGATTTATTAAGGACAAAGACCATATAGGAAAATGAAGGAATCAAGGGAGACCAAGGGAACCATCAGACCTTGATGTAGTTTTGATTCCATGTAAATGAAAGAGGGAAGAAAGTTTAGGTAGAAGCATCTTACACTGCAACACAATTCTCCTCCCTCTCACAGCTTTTTTGAGATATAATTGACATATAATATTGTGTAAGTTGTGGATATTGTGATGATTTGATATATTTTGTGAAATGATTTTTTACCACAGTAAGCTTAGTTAACACATCCATCCTTTCCCATAGTTACCTTTTGTGTGTATGGGTGTGTTGAGAACATTGAAGATCTATATTCAGCAACTTTCAAGTATAGAAACATACAGAGTAGTAAACTTTAATTAACAATATTGTAGTGCGGTCCTAAGAATTCAGTATGGTCTTTGGGGAGGACTCGGGCCAGAGTCAACCAGCCTCAGGGGATTCCAGTGTCTTCTAGGAATGGGCAGGCCTTAATAGTGCTGCCATGCTTAGTCCCCGGATCGGAACAGCTAGTTAGAAGTGTGGATTTCATGGAAAATTTGACAGATTTCACAGCTGTATGGCTGTATCTTTGCTCATGTATGTTCCCTGTGATCAGAGATTGAAGAGATAGATTCTAGTGGTTATCATACATCATATACTTCTCAACATTCATAAAAATATTTCTATAATCCAGAGTAGTTGATTTTTTTCTGACTCCACCTATATAATCTCTAGTAATTCTGTGTAATTGCACCAACTCTTGGAATGCCAATGAATGGGACAATTTGATGGCATTAGTAAAGAGAACTAGAAATAAGCAATGATAAACATGAGTTGGAAGTAATTTGCCAATATTTCTTGTTACTTTTTTTCCAGCCTCTTCATCTCATGAGCATGTTGCAACTGCATTTTGCAGTGAGATCTGCTATTCACCATTTTCAGGGCCCATGTATATAACACGTATATTAGGATCAAATTCAGTGCCTTTTAGGTTGTTTTGTTAAGTC
The DNA here is from genome assembly GCF_011800145.1 of Mirounga leonina. Classification (NCBI taxonomy): domain Eukaryota; kingdom Metazoa; phylum Chordata; class Mammalia; order Carnivora; family Phocidae; genus Mirounga; species Mirounga leonina. The sequence continues at coordinate 48,663,403 of NW_023270454.1, forward strand.
ACCCTATGGCTTTGTTTCAATGTATATTATATGCACTTTATAACCTCCTGATGCTTCATCATTTCTTTCTATTTTGTGCGTCTTTCTAGATATATTTAATAAAAATATATTATTTTTTTAAGATTTTATTTATTTATTTGACACAGAGAGAGAAACAGCGAGAGAGGGAACACGAGCAGGGGGAGTGGGGAGGGCGAAGCAGGCTTCCCGATGTGGGGCTTGATCCCAGGACCCTGGGATCATGACCTGAGCTGAAGGCAGATGCTTAATGACTGAGCCACCCAGGTGCCCCAGTAAAAATTCATTATTAATGCCATTTAAAACTTACAAGGGGCTCCTGGGTGGCACAGTCAGTTAAGCATCCTACTCTTGGCTTTGTCTCAGGTCATGATGTCAGGTTCCTGAGATTGAGCCCTGGGTCAGGCTCTGAGCTCAGTGAGGAGTCTACTAAAGTTTCTCTCTCCCTCTGCACCTCCCCACACTTGCTCTCTCTCTCAAATAAATAAACAAATCTTTAAAAAAAAAAAACCTATAATAAATAATCTACATTGTTTAGTATATTTGGTATCTGCATCTCAGAGGAGACATATTAACACAATATTTAGCTAGAATTAATCAAACTAAATGCTGCTTTGTTTTCAGACTCTGAACCTCCTGATTATTGCTGCAAATTACCATATTAAAATAAAATATATAGTATTGTATGGTGATATTTATACACAAATAACATATTGGCAAACAATGATCCCATATTATTATTATTAATTATTAATAATAATATTATTCATTTTATTAGTGCTAATATATTTCTACTACTGGAGGCAGGACTTGATTCTTTTTGATCTCTTTATTTTCAATCTCTATGTCTTGCATCCTTTTAGAAGATTAAAAAAAATTGTTGAATTGGTGAATAAATAATGACTTAGAGAAGTATCCGTTGAGAAAATCTAGATGAGGTTGAGAAGAATACTGAACTAAGTTAAAGGAAATCTGAATCATTAAACATCTTAACTGAATGCTTATGAACATGAGTCTGCTTTTTCTCAAGAAAAAAAAAAATGTAGAACCAGACTTAAGTGAATTTCAAAAGAATATTGGGAAATGGAGAAGTAAACTCTACCATATAGGCCTTGTCCTTTAACTGCAATGAAGAAATTTCCTTTAGTCGATTCCTTTAAAAACAACCTTGGAATACACAACATTGTGAGTCAGTAGATCTGATGACAGAGGGTAAATGTAGTCATTTGGTTGCTAAGGTGATGAGGACTTAACCTTTTCAAGACCTTGAAGATAAGATGTGGAGTTTTAAATTGGGTTCAAAATCTTATTGCATTATTTGGTATAGGGATGAAAACCATCAAATCTGAAAGTATTTTTTCCCTTCTTTTCTATTCTCACCTTAGCACCTTCTGGGATTGGTCACAAAAATATCAAAATATCTGGAATTATTTATCAAGCTTCATGCTTTTGAGCTACCACATAAAGAACAAAAAATCAATAAAGATGTTTCCTGCATTTTGTAACTGTGCTTTGCCCTTTTCCAGTGCATTTATTCTCTGTCAGTCACCGAGGATCTTCAAGCATTTGGAAATCTGATATTCCAATAATTTCCCATTCAGTCCCAATTACTTCTAAGTTAATGCTTTTTATATTTAAAAACTTTCAATTTTTAAATTTATAAATGTATTTAGGTATGAAAAGTTTTTCATAAATTTGTATGTGATTCTTCTTTGAACAATTTAAAAAAAATGGAAGACTTTTTAGAAAGAGGTTCTGGGATTAATATGTAGCAAATATGTCTGACACAAGAGAAATGCTACACAGTATACATTTAAAACACACATTTGCAAGTTTTAATGTTTCAAACAAACTGAATATATTTTTATCATCAACATTCTAAGCAATGTGTTATTCTTTTTGTTATTTTTTAAAGGATTTATTTCAGTGAGAGAGAGAGTGCAGGTTGGAGGAGCAGAGGAAGAGTGAGAGTTAGAAACTCAAGTAGGCTCAGTACTCAGCACGGAGCCCAACTGGGGGCTCAAGCTCACAACTCTGAGATCAGGTCTGAGCTAAAACCACGAGTCAGACACTTAAGCAACAGCACTGCCCAGGCGGTCCACTTCTCACTATTTTTATCACCTTCTAAAAAAAATATTGTCATTAATTTGGGGTATTCTAGCAAAACTAAGTCATTTCCTTCTTTTCCATTGACATTTACCCAGAACTGACACCATCATCCCAGAACTAAATACGTAATAAGTTTTCAGTTATGTTTGATTCATGGTCCCTTACTACAATTATATTCTGGGTAATAACATTCATAAGCAAGCCAATTTTAATTTATAATTCAATTGTTATTTGGTGAGACACTAATACCATCCTCTACTGAAATTAAAATATATTAGAATTTCTTCCACCCTTCATCATATAATTTAGTCAAAGTAGAAATGAAACAGTCTTCACATAATCCTCTCTATAGACCTGTGATGTTGATGTGTTCTATTCATTTCCCAAAGTTATATACATCCTGTGATTTTTACCACCAACCCAAAATGATTGACATCAGAAACAGCTTTGTATAAAATGTCTAAATTGTCTAATACCCTCCATGGCCTTGGTCCCCCAACCAAAAATACCTTCATCATCTCCAAAGTGTTTCTCAAAGTCATTGTGACTTTCTTTTTTTTTTTTTTTTTAAGATTTTATTTATTTATTTGACAGAGAGAGAGACACAGTGAGAGAGGGAACACAAGCAGGGGGAGTGGGAGAGGGAGAAGCAGGCTTCCCGCGGAGCAGGGAGCCCAATGCGGGGTTCGATCCCAGGACCTGGAATCATGACCTGAGCCGAAGGCAGACGCTTAACGACTGAGCCACCCAGGCGCCCCTCATTGTGACTTTCTAGTCTTCACTCTTATTTCCTTCGTTTACTTTCCCTCAAGGCTTGTTTGAATTACCGAAACAGCCTTAGAGTCTCTCTTGCCCAGCCTATCTTTTCTAATTGTAATGCCACTATATCCATATATTGCTATAACCAAGTGATATTGATTTTGTCATTTCTCTCTCTAAAAACCTGAAATGGCTTATTAAAGCCTGTAGGAAAATCTCAACTTTTCATTGTGGAATAAAAAGCACTTCACAATCTCAAGTCAATCTACTTTCTTATCTATTCCCCACTACTCTGGAATACATTCTGCATTTCAGTTGTGCTAAGAAGTTCACTGTTCCTAACCTGCCTGCCATATTTCTCTTGACCATTTGCATATGCACAGTATTTCTTCTGTTGAAAATGGATTTTTCCATTTCATTGGCTGATAACATTCTATGCTATATCCACAATCTACATCAAACATTAACTTGTTTCTGAAGCTACCCATCAGTCATCTCAGGATGGCTTGTGGCTCCTTCAGTTACTCTCCGTAGTATAAAAGCGGCCTTAGTTTATTTCATGACATCGATTGTGATAGTCCTTTGACTGGTAGTGCCTACTACTGGATTGTGAACTCTTAAAGAGGAATTTAATTCACATTTGTAATAACCTGTGATTACCAAGGTTACTTACAAATAATGGGCACTAACAACATTTTTATTGGTAACATAGGATTATGATCCTCCATGATATGATTCCCCCAACAGTCTCCCTGACCGTCCCCCTCTCGCTCCTCAATCTTTAGTCACACTGGCCACCTTGATTTTCCTTGAACAGGGTCTCTCCTCAGGGCTTTTTCCTCTGCTCTTTCCTGTTCTTGAGCATTCATTCTATAGATTGTCAAATAACTACACCTTCACTTCCTTCAAGACTCTCCTTAGATGTTATCTTAGCAGTGAGATTTGCAACTTTGGATCTTCATCCATACCATCAAACCTTGCTATGATCTCAATGTGCCCCCCATCCCAAAATTCACATATTGAAATCCCAACCTCCAGAGATGTTGATATTAAAAGGTGGGGCCTTTGGAAAGTGCTTCAGTTATGAGAGTAGAACTTTCATGAATGGGATTAGTGCCTTATCAAAGAGGTCCCAGAGAATTCCCTGACCCTTTCCACTATATGAGGCTACAAGGAATCTGCAACCCTGAAAAAGACATTCACCTGACCATGTCTCAGACTTCCTGCCTCCAGAACTGTGAGAAATAAAAATTTCTGTTGTTTATAAGCTACCCAGTCTGTGGTGTTTAGTTATAGCAGCCCAAATGGATTAAAGCAAATTTTATCCTCATTTCCTTGTTGAATTTTCTCCCTAGCCCTAACATCATACGACATACAATGTGTCTCCTTGTTGAAGTGCTTATTACCCATCTCACTCCAGTAGAATATAAACTTCATGGAGGCAAGATTATGTTTTGTGGATCTTATGGCCTCTAAATAGTACCAGTACACAATAGGTCCTCATTAACATTTTTTAAAAAGAAATAATAAATCAACTAATGAATGAATATGAATGACATGATTGTTGCTTTTGTAATCCATTTTTACAACTAACTTTTACCCCTTCATAATAAGCAAGAAAGGAATGAAATTTCTTCTCGTTTCTGAAGCTAGGTTTAGTTTTCAGTGTTATTTTTGTGTGTGTTTCAAAGCACACTTTGAAGTTCATATGGTTAGAAAACCACCATAATAAATTACCTACGGTGTTTTCATCAAGTATTAAAATACTACTTAAATACAAGTTAAAAATAGTCCTCCAGTACATTATAATTTCAAACAAACGTAATTCTGAGAAGCAGACTAGAGTTTATTACACAAATTTTATAGGTAAGTAAACTCAATATGATTAAGAAACTGATTTACCCTTATTACCCATAGCTAGTGAGTGGCAGAAATATTTGATTCTTTCTTCAGTGTTCTTTCTACTGTTCTACACCCACCATCACAAGTATTGGTTTTACTATTATAAATTTATTTAAGATCCAATGAGTATTATTTAAAATCCAATGACTGAAATAGTTGAAATCTAATTATTTTCATGTTCAGTGATGACCAATACATTGTTTCATTGACTATAATAGCTAAAAAATGTGTTATACAACTATAAGTACTCTTCAGCATTATTCAGTTTTAGCACTTGTTACTATTTTCTTCATCTTCCCAGTCATGAATGCCTACATCCAGGGGTACTCTTCAGTCAAATAACAAATCTGGCTTAGGTCAGTATTTTGTTACTTGCACGGGTTGCAATCATTTAAAATAAGTGCATGACATTTAAATTTAGTCATTTGGAAATAAGTAAAAAAGTGTATCACTTTATAATGTCTCATAAAAACCCCTAAAATATTTCTACATACATGTGTAATTAAAGATTCCATTTCCTGTCTTCTGAACAGGCATTATATAGTGTGTCTTCATATGTAGACTGATACAACAAACAAATTTATGATACTCTCATAAACTGAATAGCACTTACAAAATTAAGTAAATTATATTTAGGGTAATTAATCACCAATCATTAGCTCAACTGTGCAGTACAGAGTGTTGAAAATGGTTTCAAAAATGAATAAATTTATTGTTCAATAAATTTAAAATGATCAGTACTTTGTTGATTTTCTTTTCATTGTTTTCTTTATCAATCAATCAATTCTTACAAGTAAAACTGTCCAATAAATAAATATTTGGATTTTACCAAGGTAGCCAAAATGGCATAAATCTTCCTTCATTTGGTTAAGCTATCAATGCTTAAGAAGCACACCTACACAGTCATGTGCATACACACATACGCATAGACACACATATACAGTTTCAATGAATAAACTGTTAGCAAAGATCAACTAATAGGCTTATATTATAGAGTTTACATCTTAACAGTTTTCTATATTATTTTCTAGGTATTTAGGACAAGATAGAGATTTATGAAAAGGCTTCATTTGACTATTAACTGTAGAAACAGTACAACTTCTACACAATTGAAATATGTTGGGAGTAAGAAATAGACATTATTTCCTCAGTATATTGTCAGATAGCTTTGGTAAATATATGACTACTGATTAATTTTATCTAATTGTTATAAAATATTCACTTTCTTTGAGTCAGCTTAGGTAAATTTATATTTCTCTATTTAGAGACCAACTCTAGGCTTTGTTGATTAACTCTAGTATACATCTGTTTTCCTTTCCTTAATGTATGTCTTTATCTTATTTCCTTTCTTTATCACTTTGGTTTTAATTATTGTTACTTCTCTAATTTCTTGTTACATAATGATCTCATTATTTTTCCATATTTCTTTTTTTCTAATATAATAATTTAAGACTGTACAATGATCTCTAATATCAATTTATTAGCTTAGCAAAATTTTATAAGTGGTTATTTTCATTTACATTAAATTCAAAGTATTTTTTAATTTTTATTTTTCTATGATTCATGAGCTGTGTGATTTTAAACTGCTAAATGAGTGAAATCCGGTTATCATTTTATCATTGCTACCTAAATCTCTAGCTTTATATTGGTTTTTGATACTTCATTATCAATATTTCAGTATCTTTGTGTGTTAGATATGTCTCCTGTAAGTGACACATAACTTCCATTTAAATGAAAACTGTGGTATTTTGGAGAGGGCAAATTTATTTTGTTTTTTTGGATCATATTATTTTGGAGTTTATATACATCTTTCTTCATGTGCTTTATTTCTCCTTTCTTTTAGATTGATTTTTTGTTTGTTTGTTTTCACTTATTTTTCTTACTCCTTTGGAATTTTTATACTTTATTTATTTTAGAAGTTACCTGTGTTAGTTTCTTCAGGCTGCCATTGCAAAATACCACAGATTGAGCGGCTTAAACAACATAAATTTATTTTCTCAGTTCTGGTAGGCTAGAAGTACAAGATCAAGGTGTTGGCAGGGTAGGTTTGTCCTGGGACCATTATCCTTGACAAACAGATGCCCAGATTGTTGCTGTGTCCTCTCATGGCCTTTCCTCTGTGTGCATGCATTTCTGGTGTCTCTTCCTTTCCTTATATGGACACCGGTCATTCTAGACTAGGACCCCACCTTTATGACTTCAGTTAATTTTAATTACCTCTTTAAAAGACCTATCTCCAAATTCTAAAAAGGTGGGGTTTAGGGTTTCCAACATATGAATCTGGAGGGGGACAGAATTCACTCCATAACATTAACAGATCTACCCAAGGAGATGATAATAAATATATTTGTCCTTCTTCTGAACTATGTGAGTTTACAATTTTAATTCTAATCACCATTGTTTTCTTATATATTTTCTCTATTTATATTCAAATTCATTCAATTTCCCAAAGTTGTCATTTTTATTATTAGTATATAGTTAACTTTCACTAATTTTTACCCTTTATTAATTTCTGTTTTCAGAAGTCTTTTGCAGCATCTTACTTTTCTTCTGGAAATAAATTATTCAGAAGAGAAGTTACTTTAGTAGAAATCTATGTCATTTTTTATCTAAGAATGCCTTTGAACTTTTTTTTTTTTTTTTAGGAGAGAAAGAGGGAGGGGGGAGAGGGAGAGGGAAAGGGAGAATCTTAAGCAGGCTTCACACGAGCATGGAGCCCTTTGCCAGGCTCAACACAGGGTTTGATCTCACAAACCTGAGATTATGACCTGAGCTGAAAACAAAGGTTGGACACTTAACCAACCAACTGAGCCACTCAGGTGCCATGATTTTGAACTTCTTCTTAAACAATGTTTAACCATAGTATAGTATTCTAAGTTACTATATATTGTCTATCAGAATGTTGAAGCCATTTATTTCTGTTTGTTTTTTTTTTTTTTTTCAATTTTTTTTGTTGTTGTTGTTCCTTTGCAGTCACCCAACTCAGATTTGTCAATTGGAAACCTGTTTACTCTGGATATTTATGTCCTTCACTATTATTGATGATCAACGGTTTCACTATGATGTGTCTACATGAGTTACTGTTGTTTTTTATTTAAACAACATTTATTGAGTTTCCTTTCACTTCACTGAATCTGAGATTAACATATCTAATATATTCTGAAAAATCTTCATCCACTATGGCATTATGAACTCCTCTTTCATGATTCTGGTCTCTTCTTCTATAATTTTTTTAATTAAGTTTTTTATTTTAATTCCAGTGTAGTTAACATACAATGTTATATTTGTTTCAGGTGTACAGTATAGAGATTCAACACTTCCATACATCCCTACTCAGTGCTCATCTTTAGGACAGATCTTGTCTTCCTGTTCCTCTCCATCAATGATTCAGAAATATAAATATTTTCATCTTTTTGCCTTTTAAGTTTTGTCCTTTCTAATATTTTCATCTATCTTCTAGTTTACATTTAATCCATTGTTAACCAATCTACTTAGGTTTAATTTTAATTAAAATAATTTATTTCTGGGGGTGCCTAGATGGCTCAGTCAGTTAAGCATCTGACTCTTGGGTTCAGGTCAGGTCATGATCTCCAGGTCAGGATATCAAGCCCAGAGTCCAGCACCCTGCTCAGTAGGGAGTCTGCTTCCCCTCTCCCTTTGCCCCCCTTCCTCCTCCCTGAAATAAGTAAATAAATTTTTAAAAAATATTTTATTTCTAGTTTTGTTTTCAAATCCACCACATCATTTTTTAAAAAATACTAGCTTGTTCTTTGCTCTGGTTTGCTTTTTAATTTTATAGACTTTAACATCCAGTATGACAATTGTAATACATCAAGTCCTTAGAGGTTTTAATTCTGCTATAGGTTATTTCCAGTGGCTCTTGCCCCTAGGGTTCCATGTGTGATGTTTTAGAGAGCATGCTCATCCTGGGAAAGGCAAGTTTGAGAATATGCTCCTCTAAAGGTGTCACATTTTGCTTCTCTCCGATGCCCTGCTTCTTTATCAACCTCGGACCAATTAAACTTATTTCTCAACTTTGAGTTATCTGGACCAGATAGATGTATCCATTTGAAACTGAAAAGTAGCAGAGGATAGAACATAGATTTTGAATGATCAAACTTCAAATTAATAGGAATCTTTGATTTTTCTTCCAAAAGCCCAAAGGCAGGGAATATTGTTGTTGTTGTTGATGGAAATATTTTTTCTAGCTGTCTTATTGTTTGAGCATGTAGCCATCTGATAACCTGGCTTCACATGTGGATCTCAGTTCTAATTACCCAATTTATTTTGGCCAAAAGTTTTGTTTCCTGTCCTCAATTTGCTCATTAGAATTAAAGCCTCTGCATCCTTTTAGGCTGAAAATACCTTTTAAAAAGCAGTTCGACTAACAGCGAGCTTAAGCAGCATATCCTTCGCCTGTTTGGGGCTCAGGGGATTTTCTTTATTTCTTTGAAAACATTTAAAAAGATATTTTTTGTTTTATATACATGATTTGTGATAAGTGTGACTTTTGAGTAGTCTATGATATTGATTGAAATGTACTAAAGAAGTTGATTTCTAAAGATTCTGAAGTTTTTCTTGGGGCAAAGTATTAATTTTTAAATGGTGAATGGAGAGGGAATGGACATTGAAGGGCCTTTGGACCTGCTAACTTCTATATTCTCTATGAAAGATTTTATTTAAAGTCATCTACTGAAATTGAGAAGAAGGAGATTATGAAGTGGGCTTGAATATATGGATGCCAAGTTCTGTTAGCTGCTAAGATGATTAGGAGCTAAAAGCAAAAAAAAAAAAAAAAAGAGTACGTAAATTGCAACCATCATCACAGGACTACTTGATTTTTGAACAAATAATTTGTGGAAAACCCAGTTTATTCTTTCTACCATACTGTTTAACCACAACTCTCAACAAATAAAGAACACACATTTTAAGACAATCAGTGGTTGAGTTTACACATGGTGGGTGTGGCAGAAAGAATGAGGATGTGGAAGTAAAAATAATTCAATCGACTTACTTTCTAAACAATATTTTATAAATGAATTTAGCATTTATTAGTTGTGTTATCTGTACTTTATTTACCTGCATTGATTCTTCATTTGATTAGTTTCATTAATAACATTTGATATTCTAAGTTTACAGTTCTTTGCATGTAGGGTACTTTTATTTCAAGTGAGTATCATTATTTGAGGGAATGGATATAAATTTCAAAACTTGATATTTTAATTAATGTTAAATATAAAATCACAGAAAGCAAAATATTGATTTTAAAACAGAAGAATAATAGCCTTTGAAATCTAAAAATACTGTAAAATAATGTTGATAAATAATTATTAAAATGCTGGTTATATACCATTTCAATAATTATAGTAAATATTATCTAGTGAATGTTGAAGGAACTAATTTGTAAATATAACAAGTTTTTTTTTAAGACTTTATTTTTTTGAGAGTGAGAGAAAGTGCATGAGAGAGCAAGAGAGAACACAAGTGAGGGGGAGGCAGAAGCAGAGGGAGACGCAAAGGCAAAAGGAGAGGGAGAAGCAGACTCCCTGCTGGGTAGGGAGCCTGATGTGGGACTAAATCCCAGGACTCCGGGATCATGACCTGAGCTGAAGGCAGACAGTTAACCGACTGATCCAGCGAAGTGCTCCCTAAATATAATAATTTGATTCATCTCAAAAAAGACAAACTTTAAAAATAAAAATCACTGGGCGCCTGGGTGGCTCAGTCAGCTAAGCGTCTGCCTTCAGCTCAGGTCATGATCCCAGGGTCCTGGGATGCAGCCCCGCATCAGGCTCCCTGCTCAGCAGGAAGCCTGCTTCTCCCTCTGCCCCTCCCTCCACTTGTGCTCTCTCTCTAGCTCTCTCTCTATCTCAAAAATAAAATAAAAAATCTTTAAATAAAAATAGAAATCATCTACAGACATCCAAAGGCCATAAATACAAATAAACACGTCTAACATTTATGTATAGATGCCATTAAAATACTATTTTCCTCCAATCTAAGACAAATAACATTTTCCTAATATAAAAGCAACATATAATGCATTTACCTAATTCTAATTTATTAAATGTGCTCAATTTTAGCCATTAGTATTTGGCTAACATTTGACATAATAAAAAAATGCCATCTCAGACCTATGTTAATCAGATCATTACTTTTAAAAACATGTACATATAATATCTCTTTGTCCCTCAAAATCAGCTCAATACTCTCCTTCTCCCATTGTAGGTTCCAGAAAACTAAGCTATATTTATTGAATTAAGAGTTCCCTTATCTTTTGGGTCAAATTTGAATTCGATCACTAAAGAATACTAGCAGGAAATCAGAGGGAGGGATGTGAATGAGTCTGATTATTTATTCCCCCATCCTCCGCTCTTTGGGGTCACTGTGGACTTCATTTACTCTTTTGTGTGAGAAACTTACAGGTCTTACCGACAACGGCTCCACACAGCTCTCTCTCTACCTGAGTGTTGTAACTCCTTTTCTCTTCCACTTTTTAGGTCTAGATATGGAAGCCTGTTACGAAGGGTTTCCTACACACTGCCTGATTCTTTGTCAACAGTCTATTAACTCTTCTCAGATTTAAGAGCAAATATCTCTTCTCAAATATTTTTCTTGCAGAGATTCAAGAAGGCTTTTGGAAATTTTCTTATTTCTCTTCATTATTTATTTGAATTTTGAATATTTTATTTGTGTGAGTTAGGTATTCCTTAAGCATGAATTCTAGTGTGATCATAATCCAGGAACAAAGATCATAATAGCTATAATAATGGCATTAATAATAAATAACACTGATTAAGACCCAAATATGTACCACTCCTCCAAGAGCTTTGTAATTATTAGCTCCTCATTGTATAGATGAGAACTCTCAAGTAGGGATAGGCTTTGTACCTTGTCACATTGAAAGAAAGTGATAAAATATGTGATGTGTAGAAAAAAGAAGAAAGTAATCAAGACAAATGATACCTAATATAGACTAATACAACCTTACATTCATTATACATGGATTTTCATTCTAATGATGTCAGCCATTTCTATAAAAAAATTCTTAAAATTCAAAAAAACTCAAGGTACTTAAAGTTCAAATTTTTCTCAGTGCGCCATTTTTCATTGTACGTAAGTTCTTCACTCAATTTACAATATGCACACTTATTTCAATACAACAATATGTAGCTTCCAAAATTCTAGCTAGCTCAGAGTAAAGAGCTGCTTAAGACTTGATTTAGCTGTGAAAATGCTACCCATAAGAGAAAATTTAATAAACTTTATTGTAATATTGCAAAGTAAAGGTTGTTTCTATCCATGTTTACTTTCTGACTACTTAAACATTCATAAAAATTATTTTATTCACATTGTTCTAGATGGTTTATTTTATTTTGTTATTTAAGATTTTATTTTTTAGAGCAGTCTTAGATTCACAACAAAATCAAGGGGAAGTTACAGAAATTATTCTTATATTCTTATATCCCTGTTCCCACACATTCTTAGTCTCCCACATTTATCAACATCCTTCACAGGAGAATACATTTCTTACAATTGATGAACCTATATTGACACATCATAAACACCCAACATCCATAGTCTACCTCTGATTCACTTTGGGTGTAGTACAAATGGGTTTGGATTTAGACAAATACATAATGACATGTACCCATCAGGATAATATCATTCAGAATATTTTCACTGCTCTAAAAATCCTCTATGCTCCACCTATTTATCTCCCTCCACCATCAACCCCTGGTAACCACTGATCTTTTTACTATCTATGAAACCATAGTTTTACCTTTTCTGAAATGTCATATAGTTGGAAACATATAGTGTGTAGCCTTTTCAGATTGGCTTCCTTCACATAGTATGCATGTAAGATTCCTCCTTATCTTTTCACGGCTCGGTAGCTCATTTCTGTTTTAGCACTGAATAATATTCTATTGTCTGGATGTGCCACAGTATATTTATTCATTCACCTACTAATGGATATCTTGCTTGCTTCCATGTCTTGGAAGTTTGGGCAATGATGAAGAAAGCTTCTACAAATATCCACGTGCACTCTTTTGTGTGGACATAGGTTTCAATTTCTTTGGGCAAATATCCAGGAGCAGGATGTTGCTGGCTCATATAATGAGGATATGTTTAGTTTTGTAAGAAACTATCAAATAGCATTCCAAAGTGTCTGTCCTATTTTGCATTCCCAACAACAATGAATGAGAGCTCTTTTTGCTCCACATCCTCTCCATCATCTAGTGTTGTTAGGGTTCCAGATTCTGGCCGTTTAAATAGATTTATAGTGGTATCTCATTGCTTTAATTTGCATTTCCCTAATGACATGATGTGGAACATATTTTCATATGCTTGGCTGTAATCTGTATATATTTGTTGTTGAGGTGTCTTTTAGTCTTTGGCCCATTTTTAAGCAAGTTGTTTGTTTTCTTTTTTTTTTTTTTTAAGATTTTATTTATTTGACAGAGCACAAGCAGAGGGAGACACAGGGAGAAGCAGGCTCCCTGCTGAGCAAGGAGCCTGATGTGGGACTCCATCCCAGGACACTGGCATCATGACCTGGGCCGAAGGCAGCCGCTTAACCAACTGAGCCACCCAGGCGTCCCATAAGTTGTTTGTTTTCTTATTTTTGAGTTTTAAGAGTTCTTTTTATAATTTGAATAGCAGTCTTTTATCACATATGTCTTTTGCATTTTTTTTTTCAGTCTGTGGCTTGTCTTCTCATTCCCTCATTGTCTTTTGTAGAGTAGAAGTTTTAATTTCAAAGAAGTCCAGTTTATCAATTATTGGATCATACCTTTGATGTTATAACTACAATGCCATTACCATACCCAGTCATCTAGTTTTTCTCCTATGTTATTTTATAGTTTTATAGTTTTGCAGTTTACATTGTATCTATGATCTATTTTTAGTTAATTTCTGTGAAAGGTATAAGGTCAGGTTATTGATTAGATTCTTTTTGTTTTGTTTTGCTTTCTTTTCTTTTCCTTTCTTTTCTTCCATTTTTTCTTTTTTTTTAAGCATATGGATGTCCAGTTGTTCCAGCACAATTTATTGAAGAGACTGTCTTTGTTTTACTGTATCATCTTTTTTTCTTTGTCAAAGATCAATTGAGTGTATTTCTGTGGGTATATTATTGGACTCTCTATTTTATTCCATTGATCTGTTATTCACCAATACCGCACTCTTGATTACTTTAGGTTTATAGTAAGTCTTGAATTTGGTAGTGTCAGTACTGTGACTTTGTTCTCCTTCAATATTGTGTTGGCTATTCTGGGTCTTTTGCCTCTTCGTAGAAGCTTTAGAGTCAGTTTGTCAATATACACAAAATAACTTGCTGGGATTTTGATTGGGATTGCACTGAATCTGTAGAAGAACTGATGTCTTGACAATATTGTGTCTTCTTATCAATGAACATGGACTATCTCACCATTTATTTAGTTCTTTTTTGATTTTGTTAGAGTTTTTCATTTTCTTCATGTGGATCTTATACATATTTTGCTGGATTTATGCCTAAATAGTTTATATTTTTGGTGCTAATGTAAATGGCATTGTGTTTTTCCTGCAAATTCTACTTGTTAATTGTTTGTATATAGAAAAGCAGTTGCAGTTTGTATCTTAACTTCATCTCCTGTGAACTTGAAATGATTGCTTATTAGTTCCAGCAGTCTTTTGTTGATTCTTTCAGATTTTCTACACAGATGATCATGCCATTTATGAACAGAGATTTGTTTCTTCTTCCTAATCTGCATATATTTTATTTCCTTTTTTTGCTTTATTACGTTCACAAAGACTTCCAGTATAATGTTAAAAGGAGTGGTGAAAAGGAACATTCTTGTCTTGTACCTAATCTTAGTGAGAATGTTTTGAGTTTCTTACTATTACGTATAATGTTTTTTTTTTTTTTTAAGATTTTATTTATTTATTTGACAGAGAGAGACACAGCGAGAGAGGGAACACAAGCAGGGGGAGTGGGAGAGGGAGAAGCAGGCTCCCCACAGAGCAGGGAGCCCGATGTGGGACTCGATCCCAGGACCCTGGGATTATGACCCGAGCTGAAGGCAGTCGCTTAACCAACTGAGCCACCCAGGCGCCCCTATTACGTATAATGTTAGCTGTAGTTTTATGTAGATATTTTTATTAAGTTTAGGAAATTTCTTTCTATTCCCAGTTTACTGAGATTTTTTTTTTTAACATGAATGAGTGTTAGACTTTCTCAAATGCTTTTTCAGTATCTATTAATATGATCATGTGATTTTCCTTTTTAGTCTGTTAATGTGATGGTTTACAAAAAATTATTTTTAAGAGGCATATTTTAGAGTTTCTTACTCATCTGAAATTAGTACCTATTGGAATCATTCTTTATTTTGGTTTATTTTAGAAAACTAATACCCTCACTTTTCCCTAACCCCAAGAGAAATACTGTAGATCCATGGAACGACAAAGCCATCTGTGCTGGATAGTCTGTGGTTAACTCAGCACTGCCACTGATTCCTTCCTAAGATTTCTAGAATGACTTTTCCTGTGAAGGTCTAGATTAGAGTTTGCTAATGAAACCAATGGGTATAAAATCTGCAAAGGAGAAATGAAACAAACGTTATTCGAAGAAGATTATGGCAGTTTTCAGATCTGGTGGTTTCTCAGATTTCCCCATGATCTCTAGACCATGTTCCTGGCAGCCAGATGTGGTGGGTTTCTAATGGCTTCATGATCTCTGGGTTCATCACTGCTGTGTTTCCATATGAAGTCCTTAGTAAATTTTCTCTAAATACGTGACTAAACTTTCCAGACATTGACTTCCCTAGCCCATTCCATATTTCTTTAAGCTGTACTTCCCATGTGACTATGATTCCCAAATTACTTGTAATGATTCTATTTTCTTGATTAAGCTCAGGCACCAGTAATATTACTAGAAGTGGTTTAAAGGATGGGGTGAGGGAATGTGTCTTAAGGCTGAAATCTGGGATTGGTTTTTTGATTTGATTAGTTTTAAAGTTATTGATGACCTCATTGATATTCTAAGCATGAAAACAGTTATGAAACCACTGGGTTCTCTTCAGTAGGATTACTTCTGTGTATGTTACTCTGCTTTGTACTATTTAATCAACCTCTTAACACCATTAGCAGAGATAGTATCAGAGATCAGCATACCATTAAAAAAAAAAAATAGTTACATGAATGTTGGTCAGCAGCCATGAGTGGGGCATAGAGTCCCTCACCGATACTTGAAGTATACTTGGTTAGTAGTTGGCCAGCCAACCTAATTATTATCTTTATGCTGGGAGGGTACAATTTGAAACACAGATAA
The DNA here is from genome assembly GCF_011800145.1 of Mirounga leonina. Lineage (NCBI taxonomy): Eukaryota > Metazoa > Chordata > Mammalia > Carnivora > Phocidae > Mirounga > Mirounga leonina. The sequence continues at coordinate 48,679,496 of NW_023270454.1, forward strand.
AGCAAGAAGTCAAGGATCCATAAATGTAGAAGTTGTGAAAAGTAAAAAATAAAAGTTTTAGGTAGAAGAAAAATATATAATTCGTGATTAATGGAATAGGAAAATAATAAATATCAAGACAAACAGAGATCATGATTCATTAGGTTAGGAAATTCTAGGCAAAATGAATACCTGATGAGAAAACGATTGCATATTCCAAATGGTATACTACAACTACTATTGATTTACTGTAGTTGGTTGGTGTCTAGATTTCCTAATTTTCTAAGAAAACTGCTGAGAGAGTTATATATTTTCCTTATTTCCTCAAGTATATATAGAGTGAACTTATTAGATCATAAATAACCTAAGTATGTCCCTCTGGCATTCAAATCAAGGGGTTTAAATGATAGAGAATTCATTTCCCCCCTTAAGTCAAATTCATGCATAGAACTAATAGAAAAGTGAAGAAAAATATTGATATTCAGTTTTTATTTCATTCAAGTTTGTCCCATTAGTTTATATTATATTTAGATTCAAAGCAAGTGAAACAATATGAGTAACATCAGTGCTCTTATTTCTGTTCTACTCCTACTTACTTCCCTGACTCAACTCATAGATGTCACTCCTCTGCTTTATTTAGGGAGATTGGAAAAGAGAAGTAAAGTCTACTATTTGTAATCAAAACTTGTCTAGAGAGTAAATAATTCCAGCTGTGTTTTCAAACTACACAGAAATATGTTGCTTTTATTTGATTCAGGGTTGCAAAGTCCCTGATGGGCGGGGGGGAAAGCCCGATTTGTCCATTTTTATCTTGCCACTCATATGAAATACAGAAGGATATTGAAGAGAAACATTGCAATACCTACTGAGATATGTTAGCTATCAACATCTTCATATATTTCACTTCTAGTTTATTCCTGTTTGAAAAAGAGGCAAAATGTACCCTGTAGATTTACAGTATTAGTCACAGGTAGGGAATGATATAATTTTAACCTCCATGAAAAAGGCTCAGAAAATATTTGTTACAGATATTTATTATTCTTTCACTTATTAATTCACTCAATAAATATTATATGCCAAGGACTGAACTAGAGCTAGAGGTATGATATCACATGAAACAAACTACCTACCTTCATAGAGTTTACATTCAAGTGGAAGAGATAGACAATAAACATATATTTAAAAACTCAATATAATATTGTCAGTTATTAATTTGAAGAAGAAAAATAAGGGTGCTAAAAGAAGTCTTTTATGAAGAAGTGACGTTTGAGCTGATACTTGAAGTGAAGGGTCTATATATGTAGATATTGAGGGAAAATTAATAACAAATTTCCATATATTACTCTCTGATTTTAATAAAATTTGCATCTAAAAGGTTACGTCCAAATAGGAAAATGACTAGGAGGATGACCAGAGAGAGGTATCCAATAGTTAGATCTATTTTATATGGTCAGTCATTTCTCAAGGAGTGGGTTCAGAAGTTTGGTACATGTACATAATATTAAAAACCTGACATAGACCAAATGTCGTTCCACTCATGAACTTTTACCTAATAGTGTTAAATACAAATGCTTCGTATTTTTTTAAATCCTGCAGCTTTAAAAAAAAATCCCTTAGGGTTTCTTTATTAACTAGACCATAACAACCTAGAGGACAAGGTTATTCTTTATTATTTGCTGCAGAAACTTCAGTAGGAAATATATACTGAGTATAATGCTTATGCTAGAAATGAACTAAATGTTTTTTAAAAGTATGAATACATGAATTAAGGAGTGGTCATCTGCATAAATTTCAGAAGACATTATCATCAGTATTGCTATCATATCTATTTGTTTTCTTGTTGCTAATTATTTAATTTAATCCATGTGATCATTTTGATAGTTTTACAAACAAATTATATTGACTGATAGCTACATATTATACTAATATAACAAACTCTAAAATCTCAGTGACTTCACATTGAAATCTAAGTGGCTTAATGGGTGAGATGTATTTCTAACTCATTATAAGCCTTCTGAATCTTCTGGTCAATCATCCGTATTGCAGCAATTTGGTAGTTAGACTGTGGTAGGCTAAATCATCCATTAGTGTTCCCTTTTAGGTCTATAACATTTTAGGTCTGCTTATCAAAAAAGCCTCATATTTAAAAAGGCACATATTACTTCTGCTTGCGCATCATTGAGTATAGCAAGTGATATGGCTATGACTAACTGCAAAGAGGTATGTAACTAGAAGGAGAAGAGGATCAAATAAGGGTAGGCAACTTAAGTTGATATTTCAAATACACCTCAGCAGTTTTGATCATTTTGACTAAGGAATGGGAAAGGTAATGCCAGATCTATTTTACAGATTAGGACAGCAGTTATAAATAGCAATGAAAGGTATTTTAACGTGTACAGCCATAAATCATATCTGAATTAGTCTATGTGGCTGGCCATTTATTATTTTTAGTCATAACATGTTGGAGTAAAAATGAACTAGTCGTAGATTTTTTCTGAACTATAGGCAGTGTAACTATTAAGAATGTTTTGAGTACTAAAAGACAACCTGCAGAGTGCAACGGAGTCTTAATTATGTAGTTTATAGAATAATACTGAAAACAACAATAGCCATAAAATCTAAACTCAAAAGGTGAGTTTACAAGATATTCATTCTGGTACTTATTAAATGACCTCATTTACCACTATTATTTCCTTTAAAATAGACTTTCTAGCCATGATAAATTACTTGCAATTAACACAATCTAGAATTTGCTTTTCCAAACAAAGCCACCATATTTTTTTTTGTATAATATTCCATTTCCCTGCAATAATATACTACAGTAATTCCTCATTTGGCTGATTCCTATTTATCCTTTAAAACTTAAGTCATTCATCCAAGAAGTCTTCTCCAACCTCGAAGTTTTATTTAATCATTTCTAGTTTTTCTCACACTTAAGAGCTTCCTTGGGCTTCTCCCTTTGTATCTCTATTTTAATTGTGTGTTTACCTACCATTTACCTCAATAGACTGTTAACCCTTGAGAAATAAGACCATTCTTAACTACCTTTTAAATCCTCAGTTTCTACCACAATTGATGTACTAGAAAAAAATTAATGTGATATATGTAGTTGAGGTCTCTGGCAGAAGAGGACAAATCTCACGGGCAGGCTCAAAATGGTTTGAGAAAGCAAGGAAAGGACAATGGTTTGGATTTTTATTGTGGTTTAGAGAGTGATGCCAGTATGGGGATTCACATAGGAAGGAGCTTGCATGATTTGAATCCTCAGCTTGCACAAAGACAGACCACCCCAGCCTTCTTATGAGCTTGATCAGATATAGGACACAAGAGGAAGAGGGAGAGTGAGACTTAAAGCTGTCAGCAGTCAGACCTCAGAATATGGAATCAGATTCCTTAAACAATGAATGATTGTAAAATCTTAGGCATATAGACTAGAAAACTGAATTTTCTGCTTTCCACCAGATACAGAAGGCATTAAGATGAAAGTCACTCGTCCTTCATCTTTCCATAACAACAAGGTTCGTTTCTGAGTTTGATTTTTGATTTTTTATTTTTTTAAAGATTTTATTTATTTATTTGAGAGAGAGAATGAGAGACAGAGAGCGCGAGAGGGAAGAGGGTTAGAGGAAGAAGCAGACCCCCCGCTGAGCAGGGAGCCTGATGTGGGACTCAATCCTGGGACTCCAGGATCATGTCCTGAGCCAAAGACCGTTGCTTAACCAACTGAGCCACCCAGGCACCCTCTGAGTTTGATTTTTGAAGCTAACACATAATGTAGTAGATTATTCATTTTTAGGCCTTTGGGTTAATGTGATTTAAAATAACTCAATAAAAAGTATCTTCACAAGGATTATATAACTTAAATAATATAAAAATAATATATTCACCATCCCAGTAATTTGCAGTATAGCAAATTACTTGTTTATGGAGAAATTTGGCTGTTTTTTTTAAAGATTTTATTTATTATTTATTTGAGAGAGAGAATGAGATAGAGAGAGAGCATGAGAGGGGGGAGGGTCAGAGGGAGAAGCAGACCCCCCGTTGAGCAGGGAGCCCGATGAGGGACTCGATCCCGGGACTCGAGGATCATGACCCCAGCCGAAGGCAGTCGCTTAACCAACTGAGCCACCCAGGCGCCCGAAATTTGGCATTTTTAAAAAACAATGAAAACAATTAGAATCAATTATTACTTTATGTACAGATAAGTTATTTTTGTTGCCTATTATCATTCTGATTTATTCATACTAAACAACAGTGATAAAAATCTATGCCTTCAACCACAGACTATCAACTTTTGTTTTCATTCTGGTTAAAAGTGCTAATGATTTTCTTAGATGAGTACTTATTTATGTAAGAATCTATACTTCATTTTTAAAGTGATTAATTTAAAGATCACCTTCACAAAAAATAACTCTAGGTATCCTTACGCTTGTGTGAATATAAGTAATTTGTAGATTGTTTTTGTAACATCGTATAAAAATATCTGCATTAAAAAGTTGAATGAAAACTTTATGGTTTAGAATTCTTCAAGAGACTGGAAGCTTATTCAGGGGAAATAAAAGAATGATGTCACAAAATTAATATTTTGGAGAAAGTGACAAAATCTTTCCTCATTCCCTCTACATTACTAATAAATTGGGATTTTAATGGTCTTAGAGTCTTGAGTAATTTTAACGTTTCAGTTTCTTTAATAAAGTGAATCAATAAGTGGTAACTTACTAATGGGTGAAAGAATTAAATAAATGAGATATTTTATATGTTTAGAGATTAAGAGAGCTTCTATCTCCATGGCAAACTTCATTTCAGGTATATGGCTAATTTCCTTAATGCATATGTAATAAAGTTGCTATCTTCTCAATAATTTGCTGTAATACAATTGCAGAAAAGAACAACCACGACAAAACAAGATGATGAAAAGATGATCAATCTATGCAAGCTTGTTACAATTGCTGTAATCCATGATTAAAATGATTTCAACGAGAGAATCCTGATCATTCCATACTTTAATAGTTTTTAATAAAAAGTGACATATTCCTTCTATGTACTTTCATGTACTTTTTACATGAAAATCTCCAGGCGTCTGAAATCCAGCACCACTTTTCTGTGAAAATCTAGGTATATATCCATATTTCTCCTCAGTTTCCCTGCAGTTCATTTATAAGATGATGCTTCCTGCCATCCCTTCTTCCTCAAAGCTAGGTTCTGCTTCTCCTATTTCTCTCCATTAATGAAGACATTCCTCTACAGAAAGACATTGGTCACCAACTCACTCTTGACTCAAGAGTTATTGACCATAACCAATGCTATGTTCCACCTATAGCTTTAGTCCCTCACATCCTATCCCCACCCCCGCCAGTGTCACTGATTTTGAGAACACTTCTTGTGTTTGAGACAAAACTTCCCCCACAGACTTACAAGTCAACTACATGTTATGAGTCTGGAACTAGCAGCATTTTGAAAGTTTCCAATTTCTGTACCTCACTCTAACTTATTTCTCTACCTGTTATCTTAACTCATTGTCTTTATATTGACATGCTCACAATTTGTCCTTTGCTAATGTAGAATTCTTATAAACCTTTATGCCTTGTATTCTTTTAATATTTATATCTCCACTCCTCTAATTACTGAATAATCTGCATGTTCAATTTATTATTATCTGAAAAATACTCTATATGATATTTATAGGTTTAAACAGGAATTTGTTATTGAAGTCGTCTTCTTCCACTTTACTTTCACCTTTATTTAGTTTGATATTGAATCACACTTTCAGTTTTAGCCTAATTTGTATTTAATACTAAAATAACTTACAAAGCCATTCCCGTCTCTTCCCTAATTTGATCCTCATGGCATCCTCATGAAATAGGTAGGTTGCATCCTTTTGTCCTTAATTTACATGAAATGAGGCTTGAGTTTTAAAATATTTTCTCAATAGTGCACACTTAGTCCTCTGTCAGATTTTGATTTTATCTCACGCTTGACTGAAGAAATTAAATAAATAAATTCATTGCCCTCTGGAGGAAAGCAGAGTGTGACAACTTAGTAGAGGGACCATCTATTGCCAGTGCCTTCCACATACGAGCACTGTGTTCAGACATTTTCTCATTAAAATATTATTAACTAGATACCAGTTTTCCCTACAAGGTAATTGAGATTGAGAGTGTATATAACTTCCCCATGGTCACACAGGAACAAATAGCAAACCTGAAATTTAAAATCAGGTCAACTGGTTGCAAATAATATCCTCTTTCTACCATAACAAAATGACCTAAATATGGAAGGATAATTCTTCCATATTTAGGTCATTTTGTTAGAAAAAACAAACAAACAAACTGCAGGGCCACCTGGGTGGCTCAGTCAGGTGAGCTTCCAACTCTTGGTTTTGGCTCAGGTCATGATTTCAGGGTCATGAGATCCAGCTCTGTGTCAAGCTCCACTCTCAAGAGGGAGGCTGCTTGAGATTCTTTCTCTCCCTCTACCCCTCCCACCCCACCACTTGCTCACACTCTCTTTCTCAATATAAATAAATACATATTTTTAAATAAAAAATAAATAAAATAAACTGCAGCTTCACTCTTATGTAAAACAAAAAAAACCTGATATTTATCACAAAGATATTTCTAGATATATTCTGCATATTTAGTTTTACATAACTTCCCCTTGTGTTTTTTGTTTGTTTGTTTTAGTTTTAGTTTAGTTTTGTTTTTTTTTTACCTGACAGATTATACCAGTAATTGGGATATCTCTTAGACTACATTGAAATATTTCAATATAGTTTGTATATAAAGAGATTATTTCAGTCAGAAATTACTTTTATCAAACACTACACAATCTGGAGGTATCACATTCATACATTACTTTTTCCAATTATTCAAAAGACCTTGGAGAGTTTGGTATGTGCCAAGTATTGCAATTGTCTCTAAAGTTACAATTATTGTGTTATATAGGCCCTATGTTGCTCTGTTAAAAGACAGTGACGATTTTGAAATACAAGAGATAGAATAGAGTGACAAAATCACAAGCAAGGAAGGCTACCCAAATTGAGGTATGTTATTTGGGATTGTTTGGGGTAGCATACTATGATACATAAAGATGGAGTGATAAGCAAATGGCAAAGTAAGGTTGCATATCCCATGTAAATAAAAATTTTATGTTTTCCCTAAAGAGAAGTACTGAAGTATTTCTCTTAATCAACTTATCAGGCTTCCCCCCAACCCCCGCAACCCCCGTTTCCTATTTAAGTGGAACAATGAGTTCTATTCTTTGGATAGTGATTAGATCGGGGCATGTTTTTGATGGTAGTGGTGTTGGTGGTGGTGGAAGAATCAAACTTATTTCTCAGAAGTATTAAACTTGATGTTTAAGTGACATTGGACCATTTACTAACACTTATATTTTTATCGATTAAATGTATGCATTGAACCCCATTTTTTTCTATCTCTCAATGTCATAAGAAAGTCACTGTATTTTCATGAATTTTTTTTAAGTCAACATTCCTCTTTGTCCCCATTCTGGAAAATATATGGGAAGAAAGAAGGAGGATATTATTATTTTTTTTCCTTCATAGTTGAATGTTAAATATTTTGTATATTTTCTTTAGAATCATTGTTTCTTTTTTTTAAGATTTCATTTATTTATTTGAGAGAGAGAGTGAATGAGAAGAGGGCGAGAGAATGTGAAGCCGACTCCCCATTGAACACAGAGCCTGATGTGGGGCTCGATCCCATAACTGTGAGATCATGACCTGAACCGAAACCGAGTTGGACACTTAACTGACTGAGCCACCCAGGCACCCCTAGAGTCATTGTTTCTTTTGGGAGTATTGTTTAGGGACTGGTAATTTCTCTACTTACTTAAACAAAATGTATGGTTTTTACAAAGTCACCATCATGGTCTTAATATTTACGAAGAGAGAACACAGTTAAGATGTTCAGTGTCTTAAAATGTGTAATTTTTGGCATTATCTTAGGAGAAAATACTAAGTAAATTTAAATAACTCTAATATCAATATAATTGTATATTCTACAGTAGTATTTTAACTAATATAACTATAGTTAGGTTTTTCTGTACTTGAGATATGGTGTGTGGTTGTGTGTGTGTTTAAAGAATATAAATGTTGGATTGGGGGAGAATAGTGGAATTTGGATTTTGCTAGACTAAAAAGAATGTCCCGGGGCGCCTGGGTGGCTCAGTCGTTAAGCGTCTGCCTTCGGCTCAGGTCATGATCCCAGGGTCCTGGGATCGAGCCCCGCATTGGGCTCCCTCCTCGGTGGGAAGCCTGCTTCTCCCTCTCCCATTCCCCCTGCTTGTATTCCCTCTCTCACTGTGTCTCTCTCTATCAAATAAATAAATAAAATCTTAAGAAAGAAAGAAAGAAAGAAAGAAAGAAAGAAAGAAAGAAAGAAAGAAAGAAAGAAAGAAAGAAAGAAAGAAAGAAAGAAAGAAAGAAAGTCCCTACACCAGTAGAACAGTCTCCCTAGTTTACTATTTATCTTGTTTCGACTCAACTGAAATCAAGTAATTTTATTTCTAATTTAGTTGTATTCAGACTGTTGCAAACAGCCCCAATGGTTGGCTTTAATTAGCCTGTGTTACCCTTTATTAGCCAAGAGAGTCTAACCATTGGCAATACGTGTTTATTATTTTCTTGCCTGGTTATATAGAGCATTCTGCAATTTAGCCAATCTTATTTAATAAACCAGCCACAAATTCTTCATTACCATACATTGAGCAAACGATGTTTAACTGTTAACACACACACACAGACACAGGCATACACATATACACAATATCCAAGTACCTTAATAGCAGGTAAACAAATACATTTAATAAAAGGATATATACTCATGTACAGATGACTTACAAGAGAGCACCTCAGTAAAAATATGTTCTTTGGAAGTGTTTACATTTTGAAATTCTTTATGTATAACACAAAGAATAGTATCTAAAGATGAAAATCCCGATCAACATCAACATATATTTCTCTAGTTCTTTTTTTTTATTGCAGAATAATATATATTAGGATAAGTCTTAGGAATGAAATGAAACTTGTATATGGCTTATAGTTTCTTGGCTTCTCTCATCCATTTCTATCACAATGCTAGCTAAACCAAGCAGTTTAAGAATATAGAGGATCATTCACAAATTGTGGCAGGAATTCAACCTGCAAATTTCAGAGCTGTCAAGGTTGAGTGTTTCAATCAATTTCGACATCTCCTGCCATTTCCTTTCATATTCTAGCTTCTATAAATAATATCCTTTCTTAGGTACCATTTTAGCTTCACAAGCTTGTTTCTCCCCCTAACATAAGGAGAGCTTATATCTCTTCGCATCTATTCATTTCTACCCTTAGTCTGGAGGAAAAAAAAAAAAAAAAGTGTGCTATATTAAATGAGCTACCTGATTCTGAAATGCTGTATTGAAAATATTGGTAGATGATGCATTCATATCAACATATTATTTAGCATTGTAAAAAAAGATTTTCTTATGAAGATTTTTAAATGTTCAAAGAACTTGCAATACTCTGCAATAAAGTAGCATGCTTATTGTTTGAAATAAATGGTTTCTAAAGATTACCAATGACTTCTCCATGTATAGAAATACTCACGAATAACTACTGAAACAACTAGGTTGTCATTTTTTTGTTAACCAAACAACTTGATTTTGAGCAAAGTAATTTCATCTAGGATCCAATTCTGGCTTGATTTAATTTTCATAGCATAAGAAGAATCTCCTTTAATAAGTGCTTTCATTTTTTAAAAAAGTCACATAAGAAAGATCAGAAGGGAAGCTTGAAGGATAATTTTTAGTATTTGTCAAGTTCAGCTTATTCTTTTAATCACCACTTTTATTTGGCATGCTGTCTTAAGTAGAAATTAGATGAGAAAATATAAAATACATCATGTCATGCAACTTAGTTATGTTTGAGATAGTTAAACTTTGGTGATTCTTTCATTGAAGTTTCATAAGACTAAAAAAACTGATCTAGAAAAGTTAACTAATTTTTTTCCGAAGAATTATAAGACTTTGTGGCAGAGCTGAAAAAAATGAACACAAAACTCCTCACTTATGATACAATAAATATATCCTCTATTTGACTTGGATTTTATGCCGGAGAGTCCTAAGCTTCAAGTGGCACTTACAGGGCTCATATTCTTGTATGGCAAAGGAAACAACTGAGGAATTCCACTGCTGTGTAACTGGCACTTTCATAATCTGATATAGATAACTTTAGGGGAGCATGTGCATTTCTGTCCATGGTTTAAATTATGAACTCTCAAATCTTCTGTATATTCGATTACGCTTATTCTCCATGTTTACTTGCCAGAACAGTGGGGATGAATGTGTTTCTGTGGTAAACATTACCAGTAACCACTACTCTCTGGTTCCTCTCTCCTTCCTGCATACCCTTCCAGGTCATGGAAATCATGGTCAATCATGTTACTGGTTGTTACTACTCTGACCAAAGGATTCGGAGTGTTAGTGGAGTGTGTCTCCTCAGGATCAGGCATATGAAAAGCTTTGTTTCTGGAGCACCTGGGTGACTCAGTCAGTTAAACGTCTGCCTTTGGCTCAGGTCATGATTCTGAGTCCTGGGATCAGGATCAAGCCCCGCGTAAGGCTTCTCCCTCTCCCTCTGCTCCTCCCCCCCACTCATGCTCTCTCTCTCTCTCAAATAAATAAATAAATAAACTTAAAAAAAAGAAAAGAAAAGAAAAGAAAATTCTTGTCTCCACTTCCCTCAAACCCACTGTTGAAATGATGGGACCACAAAATAAAAGTCAGGGGGATCGTGGAGGCTCCCTAATGATCCATCAGGGTCACAGCAGATTTTGAGTTAATGAAATGGAAAACTTAATTGTGTTCAATATGACAGCATAAGCTAAACCTGACTAATATATGTATTACGGGAATATACTCTCTGTGTGTGTATAAACCATCTTCTTTCCTTGAAATTGTAGATTTTAAAACGGTTTTCAAATGTTAAACCTGAAATGGTGAAAAACAATTACCTTCATTCTTAAGGCACATTTCCAACAGGCTGGTATATTTTCTTCACTTTTTTATTTTTCCTAATGTACTGTGATGATCAGCAATTTTCAAGTATGAACAGAAGTTTATTTATGTCCTTAGTATTTAAACACCACAGATGTTTAACATTTGTGTTATGTTTTCTTAAGGTATGTTTTCTTTCCTTTTTCTAACTTTCAGCTCAAATGCTGCTTTTTCTCTGAAAACTTCCTAACTTCCTTCTCTGCTTCCTGCTTATTTTCACATATGCCATCATCTGGACATTTCAAGGTTTTCCATTGTATTGTAGCCATTTATGTTTCTTTCTCTATTGCACTGTAAACTCCTTATGGGAAGAACTAGGCAGCATACCAGCCGGATTTTGCTCTGATTGGTTGAGTATTTGCTCTAATTACTCAGTGCCCCTATAAAATAAGCATGTCTGGTTTATGCCATGTTTGTCTTGGAGTTTCTGTGGGAGTTGAAATGTGCCATACTTATACTTGGTGCTTAAAATGTTTAAGGATTAAATGAATGAACATATTTTCTATTTGGAGCTTTGGCAAAGAGGAGAGTTGATATAATTAATGTTAGACTATTCTTTCCATTGAAAGCTAAGATTTAATATAGCTGAAAAAATTATAAGATTACTATTTAGTCAAATCTCTCTCTTAGCCAAAGAGTAGAAACTAGGAAGAGTGACAAGGAGAAAATGCTACTTTTCGCAATGAAAGTAATAGAACTAAGCAAAAAAAGAAAAATATACTTTCTTCACTTCCCATTACATACTTAAAGGCCTTAGTTATTTTGACAATATTCTCTTGTCAACTAGTCTACTAATATAAATAGTGGCCTTAGATTAATTACATTGTTATCTGGCCAAGAAATAGCACCAAGATTAATGGATTTAAAAAATCAGGAAATCATGTGTATAATAAGGGACTGATCTTTTGTTCCTATTGAAAGAATGTTTGCATCATACCACAATATTAAAATGTTACAAAGGCAAACAATCTGGAAGACTTATGACCAACCTGTTGGTGTGTTAAAATTTCAAAACTGCATGTTCTTTCCTTGCAATAGATTTGGAGGAATAGATGCTTTTTGTATTCAAATAGATAATAATGATTTCTGACTGCCCAATATAAACATTGAACATATACTTTGACAGAATTTTTTTTTTTGAAAATAGACTATGTTTTTTAGAGCAGATTTAGGTTCACAACAAAATTGAGTGAAAGTACAGAGAGTTACCATGTACTCCCTGTTTCCAGGCATGTACAACCTCCTCCACTATCAATATCCTCTTCCAGAGTGGTACAATTGTTACAGTTAACAAACCTATGTTGACACATTATCACCTAAAGTCCATAGTCTACATTAGGATTCATTCTTGATGTTTTTACAGTCCATGGGCTTTGACAAATGTACAATGATATGTATCTGCAATTATAGCCATACAGAAGAGTTTCACTACCCTAAAAATCTTTGCTCTCTCTTTTCTCTATCCCTCTCCTCTATCCTCTCTCTCCCTCACTGAATAGTTTACTGCCCCTGTTGCTATAACTTTTACAGAATGTCATATAGTTGAAATCATATAACATGTAGCCTGTTCAGATTGACTTTCTTCACTTAGTTACATGCACTTAATGTGTTCCTCTATGTTTTTCCATGATTTGACAGCCCATTTCTTTATAGTGCTGAATCCCATTCTACTGTTGAGATGGACCACGGTTTTTTTATCCATTCATCTACTGAAGGACATCTTGGTTGCTTCCAAGTTTTGGCAATTACGAAGAAAGCTGCTATAAACATCCACGTGCAGGATTGTGGGTGAACATAAGTATTCCATTCCTTTGGGTAAATACCAAGGAATGAGGTTGTTTGGATCGTATGGTAGGGATATGATTAGTTTTTTAAGACTCCCCAACTATCTTCCAAAGTGACTGTACCATTTTGACCATTATAATAGGTATGTAGTGATATCTCATTGTTGTTTTATTTATTTATTTTTAAAGATTTTATTTATTTATTTGACAGAGAGAGACCCAGTGAGAGAGGGAACACAAGCAGGGGGAGTGGGACAGGGAGAAGCAGGCTTCCCGCCGAGCAGGGAGCCCGATGTGGGGCTCGATCCCAGGACGCTGAGATCATGACCTGAGCCGAAGGCAGATGCTTAAGGACTGAGCCACCCAGGCGCCCCTCATTGTTGTTTTAATTTGCAATTCCCTAATGACACAGGATGTTGACCATGTTTTCATATGCTTATTTGCCATCTGTAGATCTTTGAATGTATTATTGCTATTGTTATTTTGAACAATTATTTGACTTATGAATAAAAATAATGAAATTTTTTGTTTTACTTACACTTATGCCTTCTGTAACATTTCCTTTCTTTATGTAGATCTGAGTTTTGACCTACATCATTTTTCTTATCTCTGAATATCTTAACATTTCTTTCAGATAAATCTATTAGAAAAATGCTCTCAATTTTTGTTTCTCTGAGAATGTTTTTATTTCTCCTTCATTTTTGAAAAAAATAATTTTTCAGTATACAAATTTCTAGGGTTTTTTTTGGTTTTGTTTTGTGTTTGTGTTTTCTCTTAGTGTTTTAAATATTTCACTCGGCTCTCTTCTTGCTTGCATGGTTTCTAAGAAGTCAGATATAATTCTTACATTTGCTCCTCTATAGTTAAGGCATTTTTCCCCCTCTGGTTTCTTTCAAGATAATTTGTTTAATGTTGTCATTGTTGTTTGCATTTATCCTGTTTGTTGTTCTCTGAGCTTCCTCTGTCTGTGGTTTGGTGTCTGACATTAATTTGGGGAAACTGTCATTTTTTCAAATATTTCTTCTGTTCCTTTTTCTCTTCTGTTTCATTCTGGTATTACTATTATGCATACATTACACCTTTTGTAGTTGTCCCACAGTCCTTGGATATTCTGTTCCATTTATGTATTTACTATTTATTTATTTATTTATTTATTTATTTATTTATTTATTTGAATTTACCTGTCTGTTTTTCAGGTTTGGACATTTATAATGACATATTCCCAAGCTCAGAGATTCTCCCTTCAGTCATATCTAATCTACTAATGAGCCCATCAAGGGCATTTTTCATTTCTGTCATATTGGTTTTTATCAATAGTATTTCCTTTTGATTTTTTCTTAAAATTTCTCTCTCTCTGCTTATTGTTCCATATATTCTTTCATGGTGTCTATTTCTCCCATTAAAGCTCTGTAAGTTTCAATTTTTGAATTGACTGGGCTAGAAATATCCGGTTATTGGTAAAACATTATTTGTGAGTGTGTCTAGAAGGGTGTTTTGAAAGAGATAAGCTTTTGAATTGGTAAATTGACAAAAGGAGGTCAACTTCACCAATGCTGGTTGGTATTACCCAATCAGTAAAGGGCTTGAATAGAAAAAAGGTGGAGGAAGGGAGAATTTGCTGTACGTTTGAGTTGAGATCCATCTCCTCTTGCCCTTGGATATTGGTGTCTTGGTTCTTAGGCCTTTGGATTCAGACCAATACTTACACCATTGGCTTCCTAACTCTCAGGCCTTTAGACTTAAACTGGGACTTACACCATCTACTCCCATGGTTCTCAGGCTTTTAGACTTGGACTGAATTACACAACTGTTTTTGTTTGTTTGCTTTTTGTTGTTTTGTTTTGTTTTGTTTTGTTTTCCAGCTCCAGCTTGCTGATGGCAAATCGTGTGACTTTTTTGGGCTTCATAATTGTGTGGGTTACTTCTCACAATGAATCTCTCTGTCTCTGTCTCCTTCTAGATACAGATAGAAATAGAGATAGAGAGATATAGAATCAGTTTTGTTTCTCTGGAAAACCCTAACACAAGCTCTTTGCATATTGATCATAGTTGTTTTAACTTCATGGTCTGATAATTTCAACATCCCTGCTGGATCTGGGTCTTGTTCTGATGCTTGCTCTGTCTGTTCAAAACATGCTTTTTACCTTTCAGTATGCCTTATAATTTTCTCTTGAAAGGTGGACATGCTGTACCCAGGAAAAGGAACTACTGTCAATAGGCCTTTAGTAATGTGGTGTGAGGTGTAAGGGGAGGGGAAGAGTTCTCTAGTCCTATAATTAAATCTCAGTCTTTTAGAGAGTCTCTGACCCTGGGCTGTGAACACAAGTGCTTCTCAGCAATTTTCTTTTTTTCACCCAGTTAGGTGGTACAGAATGGCAAGACGAGGTTGGAGTTGGGTATTTCTCTTCCTCTCTGTGGAAAGTTAGAGTGGGCTGGAATTGGGTATTTCCCTTTTCCCAGGTCAGTTAAGCTCTGGCTTAACCCCTATAGGTTAAGCTCTGTTAAAATAGTTTCTCTTAAGAGCAGACCTTGTTAAGAACATATTGTTCTTGTGAATTTCAAAATGGTTATTTTTCTCTCCCTCTGCTAGAGGATCAAAGAGATTTTTTTTTTTTTTCTAATGTTCACTATGAGAAATTGGTAGAATTCCTAAAAGTAAAACTCATAAAAGTGTGGGGACCTCGTTGTGACGGAGTCCCCTGGAGTTTTTATCTCTGAGATGTGTCCAAATTGAGCCTCCAGTAATTCATGAACTCCACAGCTCAGGTTTTCCTTTTTTTTTTTTTTTTAAAGATTTATTTATTTATTTATTTGAGAGAGTGAGAATGAGAGAGAGAGAGTACATGAGAGGGGGGAGGGTTAGAGGGAGAAGCAGGCTCCCTGCTGAGAAGGGAGCCCGATGCGGGACTCGATCCAGGGACTCCAGGATCATGACCTGAGCCGAAGGCAGTCGCTTAACCAACTGAGCCACCCAGGCGCCCCTAGGTTTTCTTAACTGTAGTACTGGTTCCAGTGGAGGTTGGTTTCTGTTCTGGTAAGTTGGGTTCTCTGTGTTTGTCTGTCTGTCTGTCTAAACTTTATGGCAGTTTGCCCTGTGACCTCACTTCTCTGGCAGATCTAAAAAGAGTTGTTGATTCTTCAGTTTGTTCAGCTTTTTACTTGCTGTTAGGATGGAGTAACAACTTCTCAGCTCTTTATATGCTGAACTGAAAACCAAAAGTCTTTGATGACATCAATTTGCTCGAAATCTTGGCTCATTCCTACATAGTGCCACTGACCATATCTGTTCAGTCCACATCAAAGTTCTTACTCTTCTTCCCTTGAGCACAACATGGTTTCCCACTCTCCCTTATCTTCACACTTTCCGTCCCCCTTCTGGACTTGTTATCCGCCTTATTGTATTCACTCATTCCTAGAGATTCACTCATTCCTAGAGATATGCAGCTATGTTCCCTCCTCTGGAAAAGCCTCCTGATCCCCATTTTCTAAGAGAGTCCTCTATCTGTGTTTTCTTAGTAAACTTACTATTGGTGGTTTTATTTCCTTGAAATGTTATTTGTTTATTTAAATGTATTCTCACTCCAGGAGAATGATGTTTTAGAAATGAGTCAGTGTATTCCTTCTTATTACTTGTTGTTTACTTATTATTATTTTTTTTTACAATGTCTTTTAGAGGAACTCAATTAAATCTTCTTAAAGATGTCAAAATATGTTTCCTCATGTGGTCCTTCCATCAAATAAATAAGAACGGGAGAACAGCAGTTAGGAAAATGAATCAATCACTATCTTGTAGTAGTGTTCCTGTTTCCTGAAAGGATTTGCATTTAAGATATGCCTCTTAGGGAAGAGAAAGCATTCACATTAAATTTTCTGAGTGTGACCACTCAGCTAAAACAACTCTGTCCTTAACTGTGCATAGCAGGGTACAATTAATTGGCTTTGATCCAGAAAATATTTATATATATTTTTTTCACTTTAATGTTTTAGGAAAGAAGAAAGGCTAACAACCTCGAAAGCTTAATGAAATTGCTTGGTAGATGTCTACAAACACAACCGATGTATTAACTTAAAACTACATGTTCTTTCTTTCAAACAGATTTGAAAATATTCATGCCCTTTATGTTGCAAACTCTGGACTAATGCACTGTTAAAAATACATTTTCTCATTTCTAGAGATTGTTTAGGGTTAAAGATGATAATCGTTTTTATCATAAATTTTTTGCTAGGTGCTCCAAAGAAGGGTAATTACTTTTGATGGATTCTTTTATTTAATTTTCACACCAATCCTTTGAAAATAGGTGTTATCACTATTTTACAGATGTAATATCTGAGCACCAAGAGGGGTTAAGAGCTTGCCTAAGATAGCACCCCTGGTACACTGTAAAACAAAAATTCAAAAGATATGATCTGATTGCTAAGTGTGTATTTTTTCCAGGCTTCCATACTATTCCAACCACGAAATTTCTAAAAGCGATCAAAAATATTGTTTTACTATTATGTAATTATTCTTTTTCACTTTATTTATTTTATTTTTTATTATTATGTTATGTTAATCACCATATATTACATCATTAGTTTTTGATGTAGTGTTCCATGATTCATTGTTTGTGCATAACACCCAGTGCTCCATGCGGAATGTGCCCTCTTTAAGACCCATCACCAGGCTAACCCATCCTCCCACCGCTCTCCCCTCTGGAACCCTCAGTTTGTTTTTCAGAGTCCATCGTCTCTCATGGTTCGTCTCCCCCTCCGATTCCCCCCCTTCATTCTTCCCTTCCTGCTATCTTCTTCTTCTTTTTTTTTTTTTTAACATATAATGTATTATTTGTTTTAGAGGTATAGATCTGTGATTCAACAGTCTTGCACAGGGAATGATCACAATCTTTTAGTACCAGTTGAGACCTGATTTGTGACCTAGGATGTGTTCTATACTGAAGAATGTTCCATGGGCACTAGAGAAGAATGTGTATTCTGTTGCTTTGGGATAGAATGTTCTGAATATATCTGTGAAGTCCATTTGGCCCAGTTTGTCATTTAAAATCTTTATTTCCTTGTTGATCTTTTGCTTAGATGATCTGTCCATTTCAGTGAGGGGGTGTTAAAGTCCCCCACTATTATTGTATTGTTGTCGATGTGTTTCTTTGCTTTTGTTATTAATTGCCTTATATAATTGGCTGCTCCCATGTTAGGGACATAGATATTTATAATTGTTAGATCTTGTTGGATAGACCCTTGAAGTAGGATATAGTGTCCTCCCTCATCTCTTATTACAGTCTTTGGTTTAAAATCTAATTTGTCTGATATAAGGATTGCCACCCCAGCTTTCTTTTGGTGTCCATTAGCATGGTAAATGGTTTTCCACCCCCTCACTTTCAATCTAGGGGGGTCTTTGGGTCTAAAATGAGTCTCTTGCAGACAGCATATTGATGGGTCTTGTTTTTTTTATCCAATCTGATAGCCTGTGTCTTTTGATTGGGGCATTTAGCCCATTTCCATTCAGGGTAACTATTGAAAGATAGGAATTCAGTGTCATTGTATTGCTTGTAAGGTGACTGTTACTCTATATTGTCTATGTTCCTTTCTGGTCTATGTTGCTTTTAGGCTCTCTCTTTGCTTAGAGGACCCCTTTCAATATTTCTTGTAGGGCTGGTTTCGTGTTTGCAAATGTCCTGGAAGCTTTTTATCTCTCCTTCTATTTTCAGTGACAGCCTAACTGGATATAGTATTCTTGGCTGCATATTTTTCTCATTTAGTGCCCTGAGGATATCATGCCAGTCCCTTCTGACCTGCCAGGTCTCTGTGGATAGGTCTGTTGCCAATCTAATGTTTCTACCATTGCAGGTTAATATCTCTTGTCCTGACCTACTTTCAGGATTTTCTCTTTGTCTTTGAGGCTCGTAAGTCTTACTATTAGATGTCAGGGTGTTGACCTATTTTTATTGATTTTGAGAGGGGTTCTCTGTGCCTCCTGGATTTTGAATCCTGTTTCCTTTGGAAAGTTGTCTGCTATAATTTGCTCCAATATACCTTCTGCCCCTCTCTCTTTCTTCTTCTTCTGGGATCCCAATTATTCTAATGTTTTTTGTCTTATCGTATCTCTTATCTCTCGAATTCTGGCCTCGTGATCCAGTGGTTGTTTATCTCTCTTTTTCTCAGCTTCTTTATTTTCCATCATTTGGTCTTCTGTATCACTGATTCTCTCTTCTGCCTCATTTATCTTAGCAGTTAGAGCTCCATTTTTGATTGCACCTCATTAGTAGTCTTTTTGATTTTGACTTGGTTAGATTTTAGTTCTTTCATTTCTCCAGAAAGGGTTTCTCTAATAACTCCCATTTTTTTCAAGCCCAGCTAGTATCTTTAAAATCATCAGTATGAACTCTAGTTCTGACATCTTACTAATGTTTGTATTGATCAGGTCCCTGTATTGATCGGTACTGCTTCTTGTTCTTTTTCTTAAGGTGATTTTTTTTCCATCTTGTCATTTTGTCCAGAGGTGAAGAGATGAATGAGAGAAGAAAATGCTAACAGGATAACAATTTTCCCAGAAAATATACACTAAACAAATCAGAAAAGACCTGAAACCAGGGGAAAATAAAGGGAAAGAAAGAAAAAAGAAAAAGGAAAAAAAGAAAAAAACAAAAACAAAAAGATAAAAACAAACAAAAAAAAAAACAAAACAAAAAAAGCAGAATATGATCAAATATGATCAGGCTGGTGCATAGATCAGTGCCACACACTAGATTTTGGGTGTATTTTGGTCTGTTAGAAGAAAGTGCCTCTGAAAATTTTAAAGAAAGAAAAACTTATATATGTACAAAAATAAGGGTTAATACGATGAAAGGATGGAATAGGACTGTAAAGATGAAAATTATAGAAGACTTTATAAAAGGAATTGATAAGATAAGAAGTTGGTTGCAAAAAGAAATAAGAGGATTTTTTTTTTTAAGATTTTATTTATTTATTTGAGAGAGAGAATGAGATAGACAGCATGAGAGGGGAGAGGGTCAGAGAGAGAGGCAGACTCCCTGCTGAGCAGGGAGCCCAACGCGGGACTCGATCCCGGGACTCCAGGATCATGACCTGAGCCGAAGGCAGTCACTCAACCAACTGAGCCACCCAGGCACCCAAGAAAGAAGAGGATTTAAAAAAAAAGGAGAGAATGTGATCAGGCAGGAGACTAGAACAAAGCCATACACTAGAGATTTAGGGTATATTTTGATCTGTTAGAAGAAACTGTATCTCAAAATTTTAAAGAGAGAACAACTTATATTTATATATAAGTATATATATATATATATATATATATATATATATATATATATATATACCAAAAATAAGGGTAACTACTCTGAAGGGATAGAATATGACTCTAAAAATGAAAAATAAAAAAAATATATTTTTTTTTAAAAAAGGGATTGATAAGATGTTGGTTGAAAAAGGGAAAAAGAAAAATTAAAAAAAAAAAAGACAGTTAAAAAAAAATTAACTTTGAAAGACTGAAGAATCATGGTAAAAAAGCCATGAATTCTATGTGCAGTATTTCCCTAGCGCTGGAGTTCTGCCGTTCTCATTGATTGGTAATCTTGGTCTTGGCTGGCTGTTCTCGCTGATCTTCTGGGGGAGGGGCCTGTTGCTGTGGTTCCCAAATGTCTTTGCCGGAGGCAGAATTGCACCACCCTTTCCGGTCCGGGCTAAGTAATCAGCTCGGGTTTGCTCTCCGGAGTTTTGTTCCCTGAAAGCTTTCTGTACAGCCTTGGAGGACGAGAGTGAAAATGGCAGCTTCCCAATCTCCGCCCAGAGGAGCCAAGAACTCGGAGCCCCACTCCTCAGTGAGTCTGCAGAGAAAAGCAGTCAATCACTCCCATCTCCCCAGTCTCGGCCGCAGTCCATGCTCATCTGGCCTGTGACCGAGCGTTTCTATCTCTGGCACCCGACCCCGTGTGGGGTCTCCAAACCCTGCAGATCCCTGCGGAGTGCTCCCGTGCCACTCCTCCTGGGGGAGGAAGGGGAGTTTCCCCAGATCTGCTGCTTGTTTGGTCCCTGCTGGAGGAGCAGTGGCCCGACTGTGCCGCGGATCACGGTTTATGGCAACCCCGAGCTGAGTTCTGCGCCCCGGCTCTGTCTCTGCAGCCGGCTTCCCTGCTCCGATACCTGGGAGCTCTGCCACACTCAGGCACCCCCGGTAATTCTGTGACCCCGAGGGTCCTGAGAGCACGCTGTCCCAAGAGGGTTCCACCCCCCACTTAGCCACCGGAGTGACGTTCCTCAGTGGAGCAGAGTTCTAAAAGTTCCGATTTTTGCTCCGCGGCTCTATCACTTGCTAGAAGCGGCTGACGGAGGCCCCCTCCCCCGCCATGATCCTCCCGAATATCGCCTTGGATTCACTTCTCCGCACGTTCTACCTTCCAGAAAGTGGTCGCTTTTCTGTTCAGAGAGTTGTTGCTCTTCTTTTCTTTGATCTCCTGTTGAGTTCGTAGGTGTTCAGAATGGTTTGATCCCTACCCAGCTGAATTCCTGAGACCAGACGAAATCCCCGTCTCCTACTCCTCCACCATCTTGCCAAAATTTCTTATGTAATTATTTAAAATGTGTTTGGTTGGTATTACATGTGAAGTAAAATTCCCAAAGGGTTTTTATCTTAGAAATCCTGAACACTTTAGCAGTAATAAAATAGAGTTTCTAATCCCACTTTTCTTTTCTTTATGGCTTTGCTAACTCTCCTCCATCACATTTTCATTACTACTCCACATTCTAAAGAGAAGATAATACATATATTAAGAAATTTGGCTACTATTATTTGAGTAAATATTAAAATCTTGGCAACATTTTATCAGACATTAATATGAAGATATGTAATTTTCTAAATTTCTAAGCAGATGCTATTTTCCTACTTAAGAAGAAATTATTGAAAGAAAATTTGAAAAAAAAAAGGAAGAAATTATTCATTGCTGTGACTGTCTCTAAACCTCCCATAAAGTCATCCACATTCTAATCCCCAGCATTTGTGAAAATGTTAGGGTACATGGCAAAGGGAGATTCAGGCTACTGGTTAGCCGATCTTAAAAGAGGGCGACTTTCCTAGATTATTTGGGTAGATAAAATCACAAAAGTCTTTAAAAATCATAGGGGAAGCTGGAGGGGAGAGTCAGAAGCAGATGTGACTATGAGAGAAAGGTACAAAGAGAGACAACTTTGCTGGTTTTGAAGAGGGAAGAAGGGGGCTATGAGCCAAGGAATGTGGGCATCTTCTGGAAGTGGAAATAACAATGTAAGCGACTCTCCCCTAAAGCCACTAGAAAGGAGTGCAGCCTTGTCAATGCCTTGATGTTAGCTTAGCAAGGAGCATAGGAGACTTCTGACCTACAGAACTTTAAGAGAATAAATTTGTAGCCTTTTAATCCACTAAATTTGTGGTAATTTGTTGCAGTAGCAATAAAAAATAGTTACAAATTAATTTACTTAAAAAAAAGACTTTGAACACAGAAAAATATTAAGCTTTTGTCATTTTGCTTGGTGTCTTAAAAGATGAGGAAAATGCCAACAGTGCCTTGGGCTGAGTTCTTGAGATGATGTTGCTGTCTGTATCTATGTATACTATGTCGGTACACATCACAGACAAAAGCATAGACCTAAGATGTACTGGGGGATATTTCAATTCAATGGTTCTTACAATAATTAGAATGGGTCTCCAGAATGTGTCAGCAGGGGGTGCTCACGTATAGGGCAACACTTCTTCTGCCACAGACATCTTCTGACTGGGGAAAGGACACACCAATTCTGTACCAATTCTGTAAATACATACACATTTGAAAAAAAAAAAAAAAGTGGAACCTATGATTGATAATATGGCAACGATAGGAAACAGTATTTTGCACGTATTCTAGCATATTTATTCCGTATATGAATAAATAATTCTTGAAGAAAGACAACTTTGATTTTAATTTATTAAATTCATTTTTGCCATATTTGTGTTCATAGTATTTAATGGAGTGTCTACCTTTCTATCATACCAAATTTGGAGGTAGAACACAAAATTGTAGCTTGTTTCCTACAAATTTGGGATAGAATTCTAGATATTGATGATGCAACTATATGGCATAAAATTATTTTATCATTGTCACCAGAATTTGTTGTCAAGCAAATTTGCCATCTTGGTGACTTCCTCCTTTTTTATGATCATGTAATCATTGATTCAAACATTTTTAAACTTTTGCTTTGGAACTTCCCTAAGCAATAATTCAGAAATATTCCCAGAATATTAGGCTTACCTACTTTTTTTTTTTAACCTCTATCCTTCCATCTCTTTTTTTCCCTCTTATTGTTTTATATTTGCTCGCAATTAAAGTTACTTGGCTTTATTATTTGTGTTGTTGATAGAAGTTGTTTGCTTAAAAAATGAAATGTATTTACATGACATAAAGTCTTTCTTTTCTCTTTCAAACAATCATTGACTAGTAGTTGCATAAAACAATTCTAACAGAAAATTTGCACATGCACACAAAGGTGAAGAATCCCACCATACATGGAATAAATGCACTTTTTCCGTGCAGCAGAGGCTTACCTTGATGCCTGCAACAATGTCTATATACTACATGAGTGTGGCTGCATGAACAACAAAGGTCCAAACTTAACCCAGCCCCAGGGACCAATAAATCAATTGATTTATTTGTCTGCTGTTCTTGCTACTGATTTAAACGTGTTCCCTGCTTCCCATACAATAAGAAATATCTTTGTTCCTTGTAACCAACTCTCTGAGTTACACCTGAGTTTTAATAACCAGTTATTGACTTCTTGCTGCATTTCAGTTTGCCCATCTTGTCCCCCATCCAATCCCTCTGTCCCGGACAAAATTGTTGCCTTTTTAAAGCATGATCCTTCTACCCAGTGAAATTATGCCTTTCAATTTTTACCCATTCATATAGGTTTTAGTAAGCCACAGCTACATGCTGATTTAATACTTAAAAAACATCCTAGAAATTTCCTGGTACCCTGAAGATAGAAGACTGGTGTTGATAGCAGGCTTCTCTGGACTAAGTTGTATTTGCTGCTGCTGAAATCTTCCTGCCCAAGAGAATAGATCTACTAAACAGGTCCATCCAGAGTCAGACTTGCTTACCTGTAAACTGAATCCCAAGGTGACCATTATTTGAGATTCCTGCATTTATTTGGTTGTGTTTACGTTTCTTAAACCAAAGAGTATACACGAATATTATCTGTAGCTATTTAAATGGGTTCTTTGGAGACTTTAGGTAAAAGTGGGATATTTATAGATGACACAGCTATTTACAGAGAAGTGCATCAGCTCATTCAAACTCATCAGGGCATTGGTTAACACTTAGATAAGCAGAAAAACAAATTAATGCGCAACCAAATCTAGTTTTGTTAGGTGTCAGGCAGTGGGAACTTATTTTTAATGAGTCAATAATTCTTAGAATGTCTCCCAAGTACATACTGATAGGTTGCATTTTTTCATTCGTTCCGCTTATCACTAGTGTGGCCAACTTCATATCTGCTTCAATGATGAAATCCTTTCAGACTGTTTTGACCTTTTAGTCAATTTGGAATGCTTTTTACTGCTTTGCCACAGTTAGGAAGGATTGATCAGTTACTATATAAGGCTCCTACATTCCAGAAGGTTACTTTATACAGCTGGGTCAAGACCGTTCACAAACAGCCAAACACATATTTTATTGGTTTAATATCGCAGGTGGTTATATCACTCTCATGAAAGAGCTTTTACTTTCTTTAATTTCAATGTAGAACCTGGCAAGTGAACTGATAATCAATCACATTTGTTCAGTTGCTTTTTAAAAGCTTAAATGTTTCGCTGTGAAAAGCTGCTATGGAGCCAACACAGTGGGATTTCATAAGGGTTTTTATTAGACAGACCCTATGCTAGCTTAACAAATGATTTAATTTACAGTGTGCATTTACCGCAGATATTACCACTGCAGAAGAACCTATGGGGTATGAAATATCAATTTACATTTTTTCAAGATCCAATCACTCTAAATAGGTGTTGTGTCTGTAGGCCAATTCACAAGAGAAATAGGAAATGGAATGATGAAACAACAAGCAGGTGCAGCAAGTGAATTCATCTTTACGGGATATTTGAAATCATGAAATCCAAGTGGCATTTACTGGTCTCTTTTATTCCTACAGCTGCAAGATGTAATGGAAAGTGCACCTCCCTGGGACTCAGGAGTCTTGGATTCTTTGCATGGTTCTATGCCTACATAGTTAGAAACAAAGGTAGGTTTTCATATACTAAGCTAGTAAATGGGGAAATCATAGTTAAAATGACTCTGCTAGCCAAAAGCATTCAGTAGGAGTTTTTGGTTACCCCAATGACATTCTGAGCCAATCCCATGTGTAATTTGTAAGACCTGGCAATGGTCTCTCTTCCTGAGTGGTATCATTAACTTTTTGGTTGCATAAATATGATACTCAGTAGCCATTCAATAAATGTTCACTCCCTTTTTGTATTTTTTACATATTTTGTTGTTTATTTTAAAGGCCGAGCTGTCAGTCTAGAATGCCGTCCTTGAATCCCTTCCCAAATATCTCCTACCTGTTTTAGTTCCCTGCATAGTGGAGGATAAGAAGGATGATGTGTAGGAGGTGCTCCTTAGTTGATTTTAGCAAGCTCATTATTATGATACTGAGACGTAATTAAAATTGATAATATTTACTTAGTACCTACTTTCTTCTGAGAACTGTAATTGAAACATTATCTTATTTTAAGCTTCAAAATAGCTTTGAGATGTAAATACTATTATTGCTATAGATGAGGAACTGAGCTTAGAGAGTCTAAGTGGATTCATTAAGTTCACACAAGCAGTAATTGGTACACCTTGGATTCCAATGAGTCTTTGTCCATTTCCAGTGTACTTGAATGTAAACACTTTAGGAATCAATTTGAAACTAGACTTGGCAAAATGTGTTTTCATTCTCAATATTTTTAGGAACCCAATGCCATTAGTCCTCAAGGAAAATGTGCTAAAATTTTGGACAAGGTATATTTTGATTAAAAGGTTGAAGAATCAGCAAATTTAATGTACAGTAGATATAGATATATTAAATATATAGGTCTATAGATCTATTAAATACATAAGCTATTTTATGCATCTGCCAGTTGAATATAACTTTACATCTTTACTTAAAATCTGGGAAAGATTTCTGTCTCTCCCAGTCACATAAAGAAATTTTGATTACTGAAAGTAGCTGCTTGCAGGAAGACTGGATCATTTAATGACAGCTTCTCACCTTAGCATTGTTAAGACCCTAAAGCTTCCGAAAAGGTAGGGCAAGATGATCCCTGAAGATTCAAATATATGGTCAGTGACTCATATGTTATAGAGAAGTTAAGTGTTCTTATTTTGAGGCCTTTCTCAGAGGGATGTATCCAGACACACAAAAGAGATTGTTAAAAAAACAAACAGGCAAACAAACAAAAAACAATTCGCTGAATCAATGATCCATTAACTACACCCCACATCGAACAGAAATGTCATTTTCAGAATGCTTGGGACTAAGTGTTCCTGAAGAATGAGACTTTCAGACAAGAACAGAGAGCAGTAGAGCTAGATGGCATGAGGCAAAACTATAGGAAGATTTTCTCACTGTTACAGGAGAAATGAGTTAGAAGCAAAACCAGAGAACAAGCAAAATTAATACCTAGTTCTCTACAGTGACTAGGTATGAGAATGGCCCTGGGGGCTTTTAAAAATATTGGTGCTGGAGCTCTACTACTAGAAATATTCATT
The DNA here is from genome assembly GCF_011800145.1 of Mirounga leonina. NCBI lineage: Eukaryota > Metazoa > Chordata > Mammalia > Carnivora > Phocidae > Mirounga > Mirounga leonina. The sequence continues at coordinate 48,706,077 of NW_023270454.1, forward strand.
TGTCTGGTATGAGCTCAAGTCATCTAAAACTTTTATTGCTATCCAGTTGATTCGAATGTTTAGCCAGTGTAGAGAACTATTTCACTTATATACTGCTTCATAAAGGAAAGGAAAAAAAAAAAATCTCCGAATTCAGTGACTTAAAAAGCAGTGATTTATTACTTTTCACCTATTTGTGAAGTCAAGTAAGTTCTTCTGGGATATCAAGCTATCTCCGCGTGATATGGGCTGAGGTCCCCCAATCAGTTGAATTCAGGAAGAAGAGTAGACATGCAGAAAGGTCCAAAAAGGTTTCATCGACGTAGCTGGGCTTATGGGGTTTTCAAGGTGGCCTCGCCATCTCTATATGGTGCTTCATCATTCAGGATACTTAGCAGAGCTTCTTTGTCCTATGATGGCTGCCTTCCCCAGAGAGGCAGCAGAAAATGATAGTTTTCTTAAGATGTGGGCTTGGAAGCTCCAGAATGTCATTTTTGTGCATAGCAGTGGTCGAAGCAACCATGAAGGGTGACCCATGTTCAAAGGAAGGAAAATTCAACTATCCCTCTTCATGTGGGAAGTGGCAAACCCCTCATAGCCATCTTTATTCCCCTGCAAGAATCACTACTGTAATCCTATTAAGTCTCCCTTAGTTACCTCGATGTGCCTTCAAAGAAAGTTGTGTCTGCACAGGAGGGCAAGGTTTCAGATAGGGATGCCAGGGAGGGGGAGAAAGAAAGCAGGAAAGGAAACTTCGAATGACAGTGCTGATATGCTGAGGTTGTAGAGGATTAGTCACGTCATCAAAATGTCAGAGAGGAATTTTTGGAAGAGTGTTAGAGGTAGGGTAAAGAGAATATAAACTCAGGGCAGAGAAAGCATAGGAAACCATGGAGTTGGCCTGAATGTGGGTGTTGCCATGTGAGTTTAGGCAGCTTATGTTTTCAAAATCACACGAAAGGCTATCACATGATGGTCTCTGGGGCAGTCATTAGGGTGCTATTTATCAAGTGCTTTCATTCCCTTGCTTTTTCATACTTGGTAGATCTGTAGTTGCCACCCACTTTGATGTTATTCATGCCCATGTAATTTGCTTTAATTAATGCAATGTGAGCACAGGAGATACACTCACCACTGGGCAGAAAGAGCAAGAGGTCAGACATGTACACGCCTTCCCCTTTCCGGCTGGGCAGGTGTGGGAGCATGTACCAAAATTTATCCTCCTTCAGCCTGACTACCATGTGACTAGGATTAGCAAAGTCCCTTCTGCCAATAGCTTTGCACATGGGTAAAATGTGGGTGAAAAATCATCTTTTTTATTTGAAGTCACTGGTATTTTATTTTTTTTATTTTTTTAAAGATTTTGTTTATTTATTTGAGAGCGAGAATGAGAGACAGCATGAGAGGGAGGAGGGTCAGAGGGAGAAGCAGACTCCCTGCCGAGCAGGGAGCCCGATGCGGGACTCGATCCCGGGACTCCAGGATCATGACCTGAGCCAAAGGCAGTCGCCTAACCAACTGAGCCACCCAGGCGCCCTAGAAATAGACTTTTTTTTTTCTTTTTTCTTTTTTTTTTTTTGAGAGAAAGAGAGAGAGCACATGAGAGGGGGGAGGGTCAGAGGGAGAAGCAGACCCCCCGCCGAGCAGGGAGCCCGATGCGGGACTCGATCCCGGGACTCCAGGATCAGGACCCGAGCCGAAGGCAGTCGCTTAACCAACTGAGCCACCCAGGCGCCCAAGTCACTGGTATTTTAGACATTATTATTTATTTGTTTTGCACTGTGTTATAACCTACCCAGTCCTAATGGTACAATGATTGAGGTTCTCATGGTTGGGGAGTACTCACTTTCCTTAGATTTTATTTTATTTAAAAAAAAGTAATTTATTTACTTAGCACGCGTGTGAGCGGAGGGAGGAGCAGGGGGAGATGGAGAGAGGGAATCTGAGGCAGATTCCGCACTGAGTGGGCAGCCTGACACAGGGCTCAGTCTCACAACCCTGAGATCATAACCTGAGCTGAAACCTAGAGGTGGACGCTCAACAGACTGAGTCTTGCAGGTGCCCCAAGTGTTTCGTAATTTCGTCCTGGCAGTAGCGATTTGCTATTTACCCTGGTCTGTAGTTTGGACAGTACCAAGTGGAAATACGTTTATAGTGAGGCTCACAGTCTAGCGCACATATCAGCCGTGGAAGGCTCTCCTAAAATGACCTGCCACTCGAATCCTTATGTTCATATTTTATAGTTTTATATCTTCTCTGACCATTTATTGATGAGTGGAATGAGAGGCGGAGGCTTCCGGGGAATTACTTATCCAACTGCCCTGACCTGCGCTCACACCCAGGAAGGCTTTACTACTCAAAGTGCCCTGTTTACAACGGCAGCACAATGATGTATCCCGCAGACGGTGAGCATCTAGGATCCCATCACAGATGAATCAAGACTCTCTTCGCCAGTTTTAGGAAATATTTGTAATGTTTTTTTTTTTTTTTTTTTTTAAGATTTTATTTATTTATTTGAGAGAGAGAGAATGAGAGACAGAGAGCATGAGAGGGAGGAGAGTCAGAGAGAGAAGCAGACTCCCTGCCGAGCAGGGAGCCCGATGCGGGACTCGATCCCGGGACCCTGGGATCATGACCTGAGCCGAAGGCAGACGCTTAACCAACTGAGCCACCCAGGCGCCCCTATTTGTAATGTTTTAGTGTCTACTTTGGTCTCAGAGACCAGAGATCCACATCTCCAATTGGTTTCCTTAATATCAGAGTAAATAGATTAAATGCTTATATCAATTAAGTTGTACTTGTGAAAAATGTATCAAATGTTAAGATGTTTTTTCTGTTTTTATTTTGCTGATGTGTCAGATGGGGTTTCCAGGTAGTTTCTTTCTTGGTAGTTATGGCCATGACGTGATGTTGTCTCAGCTTAATTAGAACAAATTCTACCGTGTACAATTTTTGTTTTAAACAGACTTTATTTTTTAAATTCTTTTTTTTTTAAGATTTTATTTATTTATTTGAGAGAGAGAGAATGAGAGACAGAGAGCACGAGAGGGAAGAGGGCAGAGGGAGAAGCAGACTCCCTGCCGAGCAGGGAGCCCGATGCGGGACTCGATCCAGGGACTCCAGGATCGTGACCTGAGCCGAAGGCAGTCGCTCAACCAACTGAGCCACCCAGGCGCCCAAACAGACTTTATTTTTTAGATTAGGTTTAGGTTCACAGCAAACTTGAGCACAAGGTATATAGAGCTCCCATATGTGGCCAGTACACACGTGCACACGCACACACACACACGTTTTATCAACATCCTTTGTTACAATTGATGAACCTACCTAGATACATCATCACAAAATGCCTGTAGTTTACATTTACAGCTCATTCTTAGTGTTCTACATACTATGGGTTTGGACATATGCATAATGACATGTATCTACCCTTATAGTATTACACAGAGCAATTTCACTATCCTAAATATCCTCTCTGCTCTGCCTATTCATCCTTCTCACCCTCCAAACCCCTGGTAACCACTGGTCTTTTTACTGTCTCCATAATTTTGCATTTCCCAGTACATAGTATACTTAGATCATAAAATATGTAGCCTTTTCTTTCACTTAAGTATACATTTAACTTTCTTCCATGTCTTTTCATAACTTGATAGCTCATAATTATTTTTTAGCACTGAATAATATTTCGTTGTCTGGATATACCAAAGTTATTTACCCATTCACCTACTGAAGGACATCTTGGTTGCTTCCAAGTTTTGGCAATTATGAATAAAGCTGCTATAAATATCTATGTGCAGGTTTTTTCGGTAGACCTAAGTTTTCCACTCATTTGTTGTAAATACAAAAGAGCACTATAGTTAGATAATATGGTTATGACAATTCCTGTTGTTTCAGATCCTCACCAGTATTTGGTGTTGTCAGTATTTTGGATTTTGGCCACTCTCATAGGAATATGATGGTATCTAATTGTTATTTTAATTTTCAGTTCCCTGATAACATATGATATAAAACATCTTTTTACATGCTTATTTGCCATTGACATATCTTTTTGGTGAGGTGTCTATTCAGTTCTACTGTCCATTTTTTGATCAGGTGGTTCATTTTTTTATTGTTGAGTGTTTTTTTTTTTAAGATTTTATTTATTTATTTGAGAGAGAGAGAATGAGAGAGAGCACATGAGAGGGGGGAGGGTCAGAGGGAGAAGCAGACTCCCTGCCGAGCAGGGAGCCCGACGCGGGACTCGATCCAGGGACTCCAGGATCATGACCTGAGCCGAAGGCAGACGCTTAACCAACTGAGCCACCCAGGCACCCCTGTTGAGTGTTTTTGTATATATATTTTGTTATATGTATTTTGGAGAACAGTTGTTTATCTAATATGACTTTTGCAAATATTTTCTCCCAGTCTGTAGCCTGTTTTCTATTTTTATGACAGTGTCTTTCACAGAGCAGAAGTTCTAAATTTTAATGAAGTGCAACTTATTATTTACTTTTTTATGGATTGTGGCTCTGTTGTATCTAAAAGGTCAACATCATGCTCAAGATCATCTAACTGTTTTCCTATGTAATTCTAGGAGTTTACCCTATACTTTCATTTCCTCTTCCTAAGTCTGATGAATTAACAGAGCTACTTTCTTTTTTGTAGTAAGTTATTAATTAATGAAGTAATATACACAATATTTTGGGATAAGACAAAACTCGATCTGTTGTTTCACTTGTTTTCATTAAACGAGTGTTTGTTTGATGAGAAAACTATCCTTATCCCATAATAATCATCTTCCCATACATTTTGTTTTTCAGAAGAAATAAAAAGAAACCTTAATATGATCCTGAAACAAGTAAAAATTTCCTATCTGAAGTAAAATTACAAATAGGAATATAATCAAATTCATAAATATCCTGAATATCTTATCTGTGTATATGTGTGCATGGGTATATGGATGGAAATAACTGACAGAAGTATAGAATATTAATTTAATAGGATACCCTGAGTCAGAGCCTCATTCTTTTTTCCCCACGGGAAGGGCTTATTGTTTGCTTCCTTTCTCCTGCCTGCTTGCTCTGTAATTTAAGACTGATAACTCCTTGTGGGAAATAAAACCTGATCAGAGAACAGGTTGCATTGTCTCCTAAAGAAATTATGCTTTAGTGACTGCTGATATTGGCTTTGTCATAATGGAAATGTATAATTAATGCCTTTGCTTGAGCAGTTTTGGAAATAGAGCCACCTGAAACTGATTCAAAAGGAAGGATTTAATGTTGAACTCTCTCTCTGTATAACCATTAATGCTTTGGATTGTAGAGACCACAGCATACCAAAATGAGATGATTGGATTTTTGATACCTGGATTGGTTATTGTGCCTATAGTTGAAATAATGGAAATCTGCCATGTAAAAATCAAAGAGAATAAAAAGTCAATTCCATACATGTGCAATTCTTTTGTAAGTCAGGAAAATCAAGCTATTTCTATTTTTTTCCTTGTGGTGTTTTAGGTTTCATATATTTTTAATTTCAGAGTTGCATTTGCTTATGAGATAAAGTTCTGAATTGTATTTTAAAATGTAGGATGACCTCAATATTTCTAATTAACAATTTTTTTTTTTTGTTTTTGAATTCACATTAGAGGCTGAACATCTGGTAATATGATTCGAATGTCCTCAATCTTCTCACCCCTGAGATTCAGTTTGACTATCTGCTATTTATATTTTGATTCAAATTTTCAAATGTCTACTTTATTCTGCTACAATATGTACTAAGGGATTTGAAATGGATAAATCCAATACATCCTTCAAGATAGATAGCTCCCCTGACTCTCAAAATATTAGTGCTAAGTAGAGCAATATTTTTCAAAGGAATATAATCTGTGTAACTGAATGACTTTGCTAATCAAACATTGTTATACAATCCAATAGAAGATTAATAATTAAAATAGGAAACTTTTTTTTTTTTAAGAGAGAGCGGTGGGGGGAGGGGCAGAGGGAGAGGGGGAAAGAGAATCTTAAGCATGCAGAACCCAAAGCAGGGATCCATCTCACGACCCAGAGATCACGACCTGAGCCAAAATCAAGAGTTGGATGCTTAACCAACTGAGCCACCCAGGCATCACTGGGAATCTTTAATAACTACAATAATCAGAGATGACAACTGGCTTCAAGGGAGAAGTGAATATTTTGGAGGAAACGATTCATTAAAATAATTAAAGATATTTTTTGTTAATTGATAAAATTTGAGAATACTACTCAAAATCTTAACCAGATTCTGAACCAATTGTATATAGATACTTTGCCTGACTTCATAGCCTAGATATACCACCTTAGCTAGGAAATCTTAGATAATTTGTATGGAATTTTTTAGTCAAGTGCTGTACTGGTTAATATCAAAATGCAGAAGCTGATGGTAAAATAAAATACTTAGAATTTTGCAAGCCTGTTGTTACATTTGTAACTTGAATTCAGTTGTGGTAGGAATGTTTGCACCACAGAAATTGACAAACACTACAAATCAGGATATTTTCTTATTTGTTTTTCAATATCTTCATTAAACATTTTTTTAAAGATTTTATTTATTTATTCATATGAGAGGGAGAGGGAGAGAGGCAGAGAGAAGCAGGCTCCCAGCAGAGCAGGAAGCCCAATGCGGGGCTCCATCCCAGGACTCTGGGATCATGACCTGAGCCAATGCTTAACCAACTGAGCCACCCAGGCGTCCCTATTCATTAAACATTTGGTTGCACATAACTCTCTCTCTACCTTAGTTTCTGTATTTGTAAAATGTCAATAATGGTCATACCTACCTCCAATGTTTTTGAAATTTTAATTACATAAGTTGATATTGTGAAAGTTGTAGCATAGTGACTGATATACAGTAAGCTCTTATCTAGAAAAACTACAAAATCTAAGTTAAAAGCTGTAGAAAGCAAGCTGGGATGCATTCGACAAGTATTCCCTCAGTGCCACATAGTGAATGCTACATACTCTTTCAGATCTTGGCTTGAATCAGTGACAAAACAAAGATCCGTATCTTCTCAACTTGCATTCAAGCTGAGAAAGACAGACACAAAACTACGTACATGATAAATTATTACATAATCTAATCCAGAATTTTTGAAGGCGATGCCTGTTATTAAAAAGGAAACAAAGAATAAGAAGATAACAGGAGACATAGATTATTAGAGTGGTAAGAATATACATCATGTGAGGATTATACAATTAGTTGTGAAAATATATAAATACCATCACAAATTCCTTATGAAATTTTTCTTCAAAGCATTAAAAGAATTATAGAAGAGATCAATTCTAACACTATATCTAATACTTCAGATTAACTCCATTTCTTCCGGTCTGATTCTCTACTTGACCAATGGATTTAACCCAAATTTTTGACTAAAAATTTTAGAACATCCAGTCTTAAAGCATGTACGATTTGAACACAATAGTAAATAATCTAAATAACATAAAAGGCATTAGTTACCAGTAAATAATGTCATTACATAATATCTGTGGCTTGCTCACTGGCAATGACATTTCTAGTAGCTAAATTAAAGGCCTAGGGAATACAGGTGCAAAGATGCTGTGGGACTTGTTGCCAACCCCCTTTTGTTAATATTCCCATTTCACTGTTGGCTGCTATGAAACCGATCAAACGTCAGTAGTAGAAACTGTTATCATAGCTAAAAATTCTCAGGGAAGATTATCTTCTCTCCTTGCCTTCTAAGCCAAGAAAGGATATGGTTTCTCATGTGTCTTGAAATTAAGTATTAACTTCATTTTTTAAATGTTATGCAGGGAAGCATGATGTTGCAAGAAGAAAGAAAGATTGCAGTGAAAGAAAAGAAGCTGAAAGAAAAATACTGTTTGTAAAATTATTCACAATTTCTATTGTTTTCCTACATAAGTAATGTGTACCTATGTTCTAATGGGATTGCTAAGTCATATAAAGAACAGTAATTACAGATCTTACAAAAAGAGTAATGAAACTTTTAACATTTATTTATTTTAAAAAAAGGAACAACAACAAACAGTATCATTTTCTTGAATAGTAGATACTTGCTGGCTAAATACCATGGATCTCTTCTTTGATCTTACTTTTCTATATCAAAATAACAAAAATAATAATTTAGTCTTTAATGACATCTTCTCTTGTTAATATATTTGATATATATATTATTTTTCTGCAATAGATCCTTACCTATGTGAATGCTACATAACATAAAATGTTTCGGAATAAAGATACAATATTTTGTATAGTAAAGTGTACACGTAAATAAAGCCAGGAATAAAATAAAACTGCATGGCATATAGTAGTAAAATTGTTTGAAGGAATATGAGAAAGTAGATATGACTTTGCCTCATGGTTTTGGGATATCAGAGTGAAGAAAGGCACTTAACAAATGTTCTCTTTATATGTTACTGTGAAAATATTGCATATCACTAACCCTTTGAGCATTTGATCTTAAGTATATATTAAATTGATTTTATATGATATATAATATGAATTTACATTTTATGTATTTTCTTTTTTTTTCTTTTTCTTTTCTTTTTTTTTTTTTATATGACAGAGAGAGACACAGAGAGAGAGGGAACACAAGCAGGGGGAGTGGAGGAGGGAGAAGATGGCTTCCTGCAGAGCAGGGAGCCCGATGCGGGGCTTGATCCCAGGACCCTGGGATCATGACCTAAGCCGAAGGCAGACGCTTAACCATCTGAGCCACCCAGGTGCCGCAACATTTTATGTATTTTCACAGATATTTTTATTGATGACATCATAGTAAATATATTGAAATACATATTTCCCTTAGATAATTAATTAGGAGAAATGTAAAAGAATGGGGAAAAGAAAGGGGGAAGAAGGTGCTATGAACTAAACTGCTATGAGAGATATGCCTTTAGCAGCCACAGATGGTTTAGTATCTCGTTTTCCAAATGTAAGTTGCTTACATATACCTCTGCCCTGATACAGCATGTACATTATAAAAAGACAAAAACTGAAAGTATGAGTTATAGATGAAATTAATTTAAAATATTTTATCTAGTAATAGTCAAATATATATATACATATATAATTATATATATGTGTATACATATATATGTGTGTATAATAATTTTATATTGTATATATATAATATAAACTTATTTCAGCTCCAACTAACTAAAAACTTACTCTAGTGATAGAATAGTGTCATGATTGAGAACAGAGCCCCAGGGCAAGACTGCCTGGATAGGAATCCCACTCTACCATGTACTACCTAAGTGGTCTTCCTAACTTACTACAGTGTCTTTTTTTTTTTTTCTTTTTTAAGATTTTATTTATTTGAGAGAGGGAAAACGAGAGAGAGAGCACGCACAAGCCGGGGGAGGGGCAGAGGGAGAGGGAGAAGCAGACTCCCTGCTGAGGGAAGAGCCAAAGAACTTAGGGCTTGATCCCTTGACCCTGATATCATGACCTGAGCAGAAGTCAAACGCTTAACCTACTGAGCCACCCAGGCTGCCCTGTACTCTCTGTATCTTGCTTTCCTTATTTATAAGGCAGCAATAATGATGTTACCAACCTCATAGAATTGTTTAAATCATTAAATGAGATAATTTTAAAAGTTCTTTAGAATTATGTTAACATTAATAAGAAGTATTTGTTTTTAATTTAACCCTTCATGTTTTGGAGAATCAAACATGCTAATTTGAAATTATTTCAATTTCTGGTCATATTTGTTTTCATTGAAGAGAAAGTATCTCACAGTGATACGCAAGTCTGAATAGAAGAAGTGCATTATTGTCTGCACTTACAGGAATAAGAGTCTCCGATTTCTATTCCACAAAAGATACTTAACTGTAATTCAGCTACTCAATTTCCATTTTTCTGACATTGTAAATTATTCTTGCAAAATTTTCTAAAAGCGTTATGTTTTTACATGTTTAGCAAATGATTCAAAATCTATCAAAACTCTTTATTTCAAAGGAATTAAGTAACTGAGAACTATGCCTCTAAGGTTTTTTTTTTTTTTTTTATAACATATGCATATATGAGTTTTCATATGTAAATTAGTTTCCTAGAGCTGCTGTAACTAAGTACCATAAACTGAGTGGCTTAAACAACGGAAATTTATTGTCACACAGCTCTGGAGGCTAGAAGTCTGAGATCAAAGTGTCAGCAGGGTTGTTTCCTTCTGAGGTCTGTGAGAGAGAGAATCTGTTCCCACATCTCTCTCCTAGTTTCTGGTAGCCCCAGGCATTACTTGACTTGTAGATCTGTGTCTTCACATCCTCTTTCCTCTGTATGTGTCTGTCTCTGTGTGCAAATTTCCCCTTTTCATAAGGACACCAGTCATATTGGAGTATGGCCCACACTAATGACCTCATCTTAACTTGATTATTTTCAAAGATCTTATTTTCAAATAAGATCACATTCAGTTACTGGTTAGGAGGTTAGGATGTCAATAGCTTTTTGGAGAACACAATTCAAACCATAATAATATTTGATCCATTTTATTTTCTACAGCAACATTATTTCTATGAAAATATTCAAATACACTCTCCATATCACCAATATAGAAGAAAATTTGTTTCTTCCTAAAGGTGGTTATTTTCTCACTCTTGGTTAAAAATGTCATCTTTATCTTGACACAATAAATGTGTCCTTCTTCCTTCCTTCTCTCCTTCCCTCCCTCCCTCCTCTCTCTCTTTCTTTCTACCTTTCTCTCTTCCTCTCTTTCTCCCATTCTTTTTCTCTTTCTTTCTTTCTTTCTTTCTTTCTTTCTTTCTTTCTTTCTTTCT